>NC_090344.1:32070701-32171921 GCF_035084215.1 Heptranchias perlo | reverse complement strand
TCTGGGGGGGGGGGGGGTGAGTACAGGATTCAGTCTCTGGGGGGGGGTGAGTACAGGATTCAGTCCCTGGGGGGGGGGGGGGTGAGTACAGGATTCAGTCTCTGGGGGGGGGGGTGAGTACAGGATTCAGTCTCTGGGGGGGGGGGGGGTGAGTACAGGATTCAGTCTCTGGGGGGGGGGGGGGGTGAGTACGGGATTCAGTCTCTGGGGGGGGGGGGGGGTGAGTACAGGATTCAGTCTCTGGGGGGGGGGGGGGGGGTGAGTACAGGATTCAGTCTCTGGGGGGGGGGGGGGTGAGTACGGGATTCAGTCTCTGGGGGGGGGGGGTGAGTACAGGATTCAGTCTCTGGGGGGGGGGGGTGAGTACAGGATTCAGTCTCTGGGGGGGGGGGGTGAGTACAGGATTCAGTCTCTGGGGGGGGGGTGAGTACAGGATTCAGTCTCTGGGGGGGGGGGTGAGTACAGGATTCAGTCTCTGGGGGGGGGGGTGAGTACGGGATTCAGTCTCTGGGGGGGGGGGTGAGTACAGGATTCAGTCTCTGGGGGGGGGGGGGGTGAGTACAGGATTCAGTCTCTGGGGGGGGGGGGGGTGAGTACAGGATTCAGTCTCTGGGGGGGGGGTGAGTACAGGATTCAGTCTCTGGGGGGGGGGGGGGGTGAGTACAGGATTCAGTCTCTGGGGGGGGGGGGGGGGAGTACGGGATTCAGTGGGGGGGGGTGGGGAGGTGAGTACGGGATTCAGTGGGGGGGGGGGGGGAGGTGAGTACAGGATTCAGTCTCTGGGGGGGGGGGGGAGTACAGGATTCAGTCTCTGGGGGGGGGGGGTGAGTACAGGATTCAGTCTCTGGGGGGGGGGTGAGTACAGGATTCAGTCTCTGGGGTGGGGGGGGAGTACAGGATTCAGTCTCTGGGGGGGGGGGGGGAGTTCGGGATTCAGTGGGGGGGGGGGTGTTCGGGATTCAGTCTCTGGGGGGGGGAGTACAGGATTCAGTCTCTGGGGGGGGGGGGGAGTTCGGGATTCAGTGGGGGGGGGGGTGTTCGGGATTCAGTCTCTGGGGGGGGGAGTACAGGATTCAGTCTCTGGGGGTGGGCTGTGTCAGTACAGGATTCCTGTGTTTGAAGGAGAGCCTGTTCTGAGACCCTGGGCCTTTGCGATGCCTCAGTCGTTGAATGAACTGCCTGGGTGAGTCTCTGTGGGCTTCCTGGTCTGGGTTAAACCTGATGGAGAGTGGCTGTTGGGAGAAGACCCTTTATCCAGAAGTAGCTCTTGGCTGTTTTGTGGGCAGTGGGTTCGACTGATGTGATCGGAAAGGACAGGCCAAGCTGGTGGACCATCCTGCTCCCGTTACTCGCTGGGCAGCCTGTACCTGCCATGGGAAGGGGCTTGTGTGTTCCCATTAACGTTGGACTTTGTTTTGCAGGTGAGGAGGACAACACTGCCGTCATCTGGTTCTGGCTTCACGAGGGAGATGCCCAGCGCTGCCCCTCCTGTGGGGCTCATTACCAGCTGGTACCCCACCATCACTGAATGTGGGCATCAGGCGGGTACACGGCATCTGATCACCCGTAAAGGATGCCTGTCACTTAATGTTTCTGGTTTGGGACCCAACATTTAACACTCCTTGGGCTGTTTGCCACTTGGTGTACAATATCATTAAAGTATAACGTGAAAAATAAAGGGAGAGTTTGCAACTACTGGTCTTGATTTTGAGTCATGCCCCTGTGTCCAACTTACCAGTGTGTGTCTCTAAGATGCTGCTCTCCTAAAGAGCTTGAGGGTCTGTCCAACTGGGCATGGACATTAATTTAACCAGGCATCAAATCTCCCCTTCCTGCTCTTGCTTTCTCTTCTCTTCCCCCACCCTCCTGTGCACACATGCTCTCTTTCTCTCTCGTCCTGCACTTCTTCTCCCTTCCTGCCCCCACCTTTTTCTCTCTCTTTTCCCCCCTCCCTCTTTCCCCGTAGCCCTACAATTTTTTTTCCTTCTAGTACTTATCCAGTTCCTTTTTTGAAGGCCATTCCATCCCGACCACTCACTGTGTTGAAGTTTTTCCTCATGTCACCTTTGTCAATCACCTTCAATCTATGTCCTCTGGTCCTTGACTCTTCTGCCAACGGGAGCAGTTTCTCTGTCTAAACCCTTAATGATTTTGAATACCTCTATCAAATCTATGGAATATTCTGATCGCTGTTCCTGAAATGTGCCCTGCTGACACTTAACCCACCTCATTCCCCAGATCCAGCAATTCCCCCAACCTGGCGTGTCCCTCTCCCCTCCCCCAACAGTGTGGAATTTAGCAGATTCAGGGGTCACTTGATTGAAGTTTTCAAGATATCAAGGGGACACAGGTCCACCATGATCTCATTGAATAGCAGAACAGGCACGAGGGCCTAAATGGCCTTCTGTTCCCATGAGAAAACACAGAATTGTAGGCCAGTTAGCCTGACATGAGTAGTAGGGAAAATGCTAGAATTTTTTTTTCTATGATTCATTCATCATTGGGTGTTGCTGGCAAGGCCACCCCAGAACTGGTCCCAATGCCCCAGGAATCTAAAACCCTCCCTCCTGTACCATCTCTCCAGCCATGCATTCATCTGCTCGATTCTCCTATTTCTATACTCACGAGCACATGGCAGCAGGAGTAATCCAGAGATTACTACCTTTTGAGGTCCTGCTGGTTAATCTCTGGTGGGGCAAGTGTCAGTGGGGGATCATTTAGGGAACAGCAATCATAAGGTTAGTTCTGGAAAAGAACAAGGAGCAATCTAGAGTAAAAATGCTCAATTGGAGGAGGGCCAATTTCAATGGGTTGAGAATGGATCCGGCCCGGGTAAATTGGAATCAAAGATTGGCAGGCAAAACTGTAATCGAACAATGGGCGGCCTTCAAGGAGATGGTTCGGGTACAGTCTGGGTACATTCCCCCTGAGGGAGAAAGGTAGGGCAACTAAAGCCAGAGCTTCCTGGATAACGAAAGAGATAGAGAGTATGAGAATAGACTGGTGGCTAACATAAATGGGAATTCAGAGTAGTAAGGGGGGGTGGGGCTGATTAGGGACCAAAATGGAGATCTACATGTGGAGACAGAGGGCATAACTTAGTGAGTACTTTGTATGTGTCTTTACCAAGGAAGAAGATGCTGCCAAAGTCCCAGTAAATGAAGAGATACTTGAGATACTGGATGGGCTAACAAGGCTGGCTGTATTTAAAGTAGATAAGTCACCCGGTCCGGATGGGATGCATCCTAGGTTGCTGAGGGAAGTAAGGGTGGAAATTGCGGAGGTACTGGCCATAATCTTCCAAACATCCTGAGATATGGGGGTGGTGCCAGAGGACTGGAGAATTGCAAATGTTGCACCCTTGTTCAAGAAAGGGTGTAAGGATAAACCCAGCAACTACAGGCCAGTCAGTTTAACCTCGGTGGTGGGGAAACTTAGAAACAGTAACCCGGGACAGAATTAGCAGCTTTTTAACTTCCTCCCTCGCTCCTGAAACTCTGACCGCACGATCTCATCCCTTTTCTTTCCTTTGTCGTTGGGACCCACATGGACCACGATTTCTGGTCGTTCCCCTTCCCGCCCCCCGCAGAATTTTCTGCCCCCTCTCCATGATGCCCGAGTTAGCCGGTCCCCGGTCCGTAATGGGCTTGGCGTCCTGGGGTTAGTATAGGAACCCCTTCCCCCCACAAAAGCCCGAACAATTCTGAACGAGGTGAAGAGCCACTTGCTCGGGGTACCTGGAATCCCATCAGGAGAGCGCTGGGGGGGGGGGCAGCAAACTCAGCCAAAGCAGCACATTACAGAACGCAAGAAGCATTTACTGCAAGAACCAAAACCAGGACACTGAACGAAACATTACAAAAGTAAGGAATAAAACAAAATGGCATTGTACAAGTTTCCCACCGGGCCGGAGCGTGGAGATTATGGCCGTCTGGGTTTGACCGGTGCCAGTGCAGGGTAAGGAGCACTGGCGAGGCTCCCGGTCAGGGTCCCTGTCATGGCGCTGGGTGACGGGGGTACCCGCGGGGCAGGGCGTTTCCGTGGTGTGGATGATGGTGCTGCCTTGGTCCATCACCGAGGGCACCTTGCCCAGGGTCTCGCTGGCAGTGCCAGCAGGCCGGGCGCCCAGGGTCTTGGTGAGGGGCACGGTGAGGCCGAACCTTTCCCCTGCTGTGGTGGTTTTCACCTCACCCTTAACGGGGGCGAGGGAAGAGGAGGAGGAGGAGGAGGCGAGGATCACCGTCTTCGAGGAGCTCTGGAGGACAGGCCCCACTTTGGAAAGCATCACAGTGCAGGTGGGGCTGGGCGAGCTGGTGGTGAAGGTCAGCGCTGGACTGCCCGTGTTCAGCGAGGGCGGGAGGCATGGCTTCGAAGTGGAGGCTTCCAGCGGAGCGATAATGGACTTGGTGAGGGCAGACATCTTAGCGTCAGACATCACGTAAAGGGTCTTTGTTGGACTCGTCGTAGCTGGAAAAGAACAGAAGAGGTTGGGCACTATCAGCAAAACCCCGAGAGAATCGGCACTCCGGATACCGGGACTGCTCGGTCGATGCCGCAGCTTCTCACCGACGCAGAGCCTGGAATAGGTGCGTCCTACCCCGTATTCAGAGGCGTTCGAGGCCTCCAAGGTGGTGCCTCTCCCAAAACCTTTCAACACAGGGGAGGGGTTCAAAGCCTCACAATTGGCCAGTGCGAGAGCTTCCTCCTGGACCACAAGGTGTGACGGGTGCTCTGTTCCCTGGGTTACCGCCTGTAAACCTTTGCTCTTGTTCCCACACTGTGAGGGCGCGGCACTGAACGGGACAACAAGTGAATCTGACAACACACTGACTGGCATTTCGCCCTCAGTCTGCACGACAGTAAATGCAGAGCGAGTCTCGGTCACTATGTTTTATCTGAAGAAGCTTCAGCCCCCTCCCACACTCTCGCACTGCGTGATACTTGCTCTCTCTCGTCCAATCCCCGTACCATTTAAGGGCTGATTACACACAGTGAGATGATATGCAGGATATAGGAACTGGAGTTAGACATCAGGTATTCAGCAGTACTGGGTGGGGGGGAAGGGGTGTTCGGGGCAGTTCAGCTCTGTGGTGGGGCTGAATCAGAGGTGAGGTTTAATCTGACCAAGTTACTGTCACGTACAGCGAACAGTGAGTAACAACTGATCAGACCCCATTACATCGAATGTGCAGCACAGAAACAGGCCATTCGGCCCAACTGGTCCGTGCTGGTGTTTATGCTCCACACGAGCCTCCTCCCTCCCTACTTCATCTAACCCCATCAACATATCCTATTCCTTTCTCCCCCATGTGTTTATCTAGCTTCCCCTTAAATGTATAAGAACGTAAGAAATAGGAGCAGGAGTAGGCCATTCGGCCCCTCGAGCCTGCTCCGCCATTGTCTTTGACCTCAACTCCACTTTCCTGCCCAATCCCCATATCCCTTGATTCCCCTAGACTCCAAAAATCTATCGATCTCAGCCTTGAATATACTCAGCGACTGAGCATCCACAGGCCTCTGAGGTAGAGAATTCCAAAGATTCACAACCCTCTGAGTGACGAAATTCCTCCTCATCTCAGTCTTGAATGGCCGACCCCTTATCCTGTGACTCTGTAGCCAGCGAAACAACCTCGAAACTGTCAAACCCCCTCTGCTATTCGCCTCAACTACTCCTTGTGGTAGCAAGTTCCACATTCTTTCCACTCTGGGGAAAGAATTCCCTATTGGATTTATCAGTGACGATCTTATATTTATGACCCCTAATTCTGGTCTCCCCCACAAGTGGAAACATCATCTCTACGTCTACCCAATCAAACCCTTTCATAATCTTAAAGACCTCTATCAGGCCACCCCTCAGTCTTTTCTTTTCTGGAGAAAAGAGCCCCAGCCTGTTCATTTTTTCCTCTCAGTTCTGGCATCATCCCAGTAAATCATCTGTGCACCTTCTCCAGTGCCTCTGGAGCTAATATAGAGACCACAACGGTTCACAGTACTCCAAGTATAGTGTAACCAAGGTTTTATATATCCTTTTTATTATTTAGTTTTTACTAGAATCATAGAAAGGTTACAGCACGGAGTGAGGCCATTCAGCCCCATCAAGTCCGTGCCGATTATCTGCAAAGCAATCCAGCTCGTCCCACTACCCTGCCCTATCCCCACTGCCCTGCAATTTTTTTCCTTTCAAGTACTTATCCAGTTCCCTTTTGAAGGCCATGATTGAATCTGCCTCCACCACCCCCTCGGGCAGTGCATTCCAGATCCTAACCACTCGCTGCGTAAAAAAGTTTTTCCTCATCTCACCTTTGGTTCTTTTGCCAATCACCTTAAATCTGTGTCCTCTGGTTCTTGACCCTTCCGCCAATGAGAACAGTTTCTCTCTATCTACTCTGTCTAGACCCTTCATGATTTTGAACACCTCGATCAAATCTCCTCTCAACCTTCTCTGTTCCAAGGAGAACAACCCCAGCTTCTCCAGTCTATCCACGTAACTAAAGTCCCTCATCCCTGGAACCATTCTAGTAAATCTTTTCTGCACCCTCTCTAAGGCCTTCACATCCTTCCTAAAGTGCGGTGCCCAGAACTGGACACAATACTCCAGTTGTGGCCGAACCAGTGTTTTATAAAGGTTCATCATGACTTCCTTGCTTTTGTACTCTATGCCTCTATTTATAAAGCCCAAGATCCTGTATGCTTTTTTAACCTGCCCTGCCACCTTCAATGACCTGTACACATATACCCCCCGATCTCTCTGTTCCTGGACCCCTTTTTGAATTGTGCCTTCCAGTTTATATTGCCTCTCCTCGTTCTTCCTACCGAAATGTATCACCTCGCATTTTTCTGCGTTAAATTTCATCTGCCACGTGTCCGCCCATTCCACCAGCCTGTCTATACCCTCTTGAAGGGTAAAGACCCCTCTACCTGAGTCTGTATTAACTGCATCAGGTACGTCCAAGGCAATAACACGGGGAATGAATGTATAACCTTAACAGTGACTATGGAATGAAGATATGGACACAGAGTCTGAGCTCTGTGACTGGGGCCTCACCTACAGGTGTGGATGAAGACTGAGGAGTTGGACCCTTTTCGACTGAAGATAGCTTAACAGTGCATTGCCCTTTGCTCACATCCCCTGGCGTGATTGGTTTGGTCTGGTTGACAGTGCTGGTGCCTTGGGAGCTCTGGGTTGACAGCGGAGCCTCACAGGACTGCAGAGAGAGATAGAAACGCAGGATCAGAGTTATACTGCCGGTGAAGCAGGACCGAGAGACGGCAGCAACGTGCAACTTGGACCACAGGAGATGCCACCTGGTCTGGCAATCCCACCATCACACACGGGTACTGTCCTCCCAAGCACAGGTCTGAATCTTCCCTTGGTGTTAATAAGGGACTCACAACCTCAAATTACCTCTTGTCATTTACACAGGAACAGCAGGAGGCCGTTCAGCCCCTTGAGCCTGTTACGCAGAACAAGAGGAGGCCATTCAGCCCCTCGAGCCTGTTACATACGAACAGGAGGAGGCCATTCAGCCCCTTGAGTCTGTTACGCAGAACAGGAGGCCATTCAGCCCCTCGAGCCTGTTACATAGGAACAGCAGGAGGCCATTCAGCCCCTCGAGCTTGCTACATAGGAACAGATGGAGGCCATTCAGCCCCTCGAGCCTGTTACACAGGAACAGCAGGAGGCCATTCAGCCCCTCGAGCTTGTTACATAGGAACAGAAGGAGGCCATTCAGCCCCTCGAGCTTGCTACACAGGAACAGATGGAGGCCATTCAGCCCCTCGAGCCTGTTACATAGGAACAGCAGGAGGCCATTCAGCCCCTCGAGCTTGTTACATAGGAACAGAAGGAGGCCATTCAGCCCCTCGAGCTTGTTACATTGGAACAGAAGGAGGCCATTCAGCCCCTCGAGCTTGCCACATAGGAACAGGAGGACGACATTCAGTCCCAATGAGTCTGTTACACAGGAACAGGAGGAGGACATTCAGCCCCTCGAGGCTGTTCCACCATTCCATCAGATCATGGCTGATCTGTACCTCAACTCCATTTACCCTCCTTTGTTCCATATCCCTCGATACCCTCACCCAACAAAAATCTATCGCTCTCAGTTTTAAAATTTTCAATTGATCCCCAGCATCCCCCTTTTTTGGGGGAGAGAGTTCCAGATTTCCATTCCCCTTTGTGTGAAGAAGTGCTTCCTGACATCACCCCTGGACGGCCTGGCTCTAATTTTAAGGTTATGCCCCCTTGTTCTGGACTCCCCCCACCAGAGGAAATAGTTTCTCTCTATCGACCCTATCGAATCCTGTAATCATCTCAAACACCTCAATTAGATCACCCCTTAATCTTCTATACTCAGGGGAATACAAGCCCAGTCTGTGCAACCTGTCCTCGTAATTTAACCCTTTTAGCCCCGGTATCACGAAGTTAAGGCCCACTAGCTTTTAGTGATTTGTGGGCCTTTTAGACGTGACAATGGGTCGGTCTCTGTTTTCAGTGACGGCCCTGCTATGAATCTCGAGGATCCATCTCCCTACAGCAGCACGTGTTTGGTGGACAGTAATGGTGCTCCACTCTCCCCCCTTGCTCTTCCAGTAATGTTAAAGAAGGGCATTTCTAAGTAGCCTGGCGCACGGACACCCACCTGCTGACTCGGGGCCGCTTGCCCTTTGGCGTCCTGTTCCATCTCTTCGGGCTTGATGCCCAGGCTGCCCGTCGTGCTGCACAGGCTGGGCATGGCGCTGACAGTGCTGGGCTGGCTCAGGGCGGGCACACGGCTGGCCTGGGTCCTCAGGGTCACGGTGATGGCGGTCGGGGGCTTCACACCTGGCGAACACGAAGGGTAAGTACACGTGCGTCAATGCATGGCCAACAGTGCGGAGGACAGAGGTGATTTTACACAGCCCTGTACAGGACTTTCAGGCAGCCGTGGCTCACTGGGCAGCACTCTTGCCCTGGAGTCAGAAGGTCGTGGGTTCAAGTCCCACTCCAGGGACTCGAGTCCATAATCCAGGCCGACACTCCCAATGCCAGTACTGGGGCTCTAGACAAGTGCCAGGCAATGACCATCTCCAATGACAGTCTAACCACCTCCCCTTGACATTCAACGGCATTACCATCGCCGAATCCCCCACCATCAACATCCTGGGGGTCACCATTGACCAGAAACTTAACTGGACCAGCCATATAAATACTGTGGCTACGAGAGCAGGTCAGAGGCTGGGTATTCTGCGGCGAGTGACTCACCTCCTGACTCCCCAAAGCCTTTCCACCATCTACAAGGCACAAGTCAGGAGTGTGATGGAATACTCTCCACTTGCCTGGATGAGTGCAGCTCCAACAACACTCAAGAAGCTCAACACCATCCAAGATAAAGCAGCCCGCTTGATCGGCACTCCATCCACCACCCTAAACATTCACTCCCTTCACCACCGGCGCACTGTGGCTGCAGTGTGTACCATCCACAGGATGCACTGCAGCAACTCGCCAAGGCTTCTTCGACAGCACCTCCCAAACCCGCGACCTCTACCACCTAGAAGGACAAGGGCAGCAGGCACATGGGAACAACACCACCTGCACGTTCCCCTCCAAGTCACACACCATCCCGACTTGGAAATATATCGGCCGTTCCTTCATCGTCGCTGGGTCAAAATCCTGGAACTCCCTTCCTAACAGCACTGTGGGAGAACCTTCACCACACGGACTGCAGCGGTTCAAGAAGGCGGCTCACCACCACCTTCTCAAGGGCAATTAGGGATGGGCAATAAATGCCGGCCTCGCCAGCGACGCCCACATCCCATGAATGAATAATAAAAAAAGTACCAGGGGAGCGCTGTACTGTCGGAGGTGCCGTCTTTCGGATGAGATGTTAAAGCTCTCAGGTGGATGTAAAAGATCCCACGGCCACTGTTGGAAGAAGAGCAGGGGGAGTTCTCCCCGGTATCCTGATCAATATTTATCTCTCACCTAACATCACTAAAAACAGATGATCTGGTCATTTATCTCATTGCAGTTTGTGGGATCTTGCTGTGCGCAAATTCGCTTCCGTGTTTCCTACATCACGACAGTGACTAAACTTCATTGGCTGTAAAGCGCTTCGGGGCGTTGTGAAAGGCGCTATAGAAATGCACGTCCTTGCTCTCTTCCAGTACCTGCCGGGGTTGACATGTTGTTGGTCAGTTTGGCCAGTGCGCCGTTGGTCAGCAGTTGGTGGATGGCGGTCGGCTTGCTGCTCCCGTTCCCGCCCAGGGACACGGGCGAGGGCGAGACGGAGGCGCTGACTGTGCGGACGACGGCACTCGCTGCCGTGGCGACGGGGCCCAGGGCGCAGGCTGTGCTCTTCACGCTGGGGGTCTGTGGATCACATCGTTACTGAAAACAGCGACACGGGTCAAGGCCAAACGCAGGAAGCCAGTCGGGCCGAGCGTGGAGAGAGAGGGGCATCCCACTACAGTTAGTAAATGATGGCAGCACCAAGGTAAAATTAGCAAATGGCTGAGCGAGGAGCGAGTCCAGATTATCAAGGGGCCGACTGGAAGCTTGGAGTCCTTCCAATATCAAGTTTATTCCCAAGATTAGATTGTGTTTTATCGGAGACATATCCCTGGGAACTAAACTCACTGCTTCACCCGGCCTGCTCCATCCTCACGACCCTCCACTGGCTCCCCGCCCTGGCCGACCTCCCCCACTGTACCCCCACCACGACCTCCACTGGCTTCACATCCCCCGCCACCTCCCCCCCGCCCACCAACCTCTCAGCCCTGCCGACCTCCACCGACCCCTCACCCCTGCCAACCTCCACTGTCCACTGGCTCCTCACCATTAGGAACATCGAAATTGCCAGATGAGAAAAGACCAATTCTGGTCGTCGCCTGATACAATGGCAATGGAGTTACTGGCTAATCATCGCAATCAATCTCTATCAATTAGTCTAAAGAGTCCCAGACATGAGGCGAGGAAATTCCCCCCCCAGTGGTGGAGAGCTTTGGGAACCATCGGTCCAAATTCACCTGTTCCTCCCAAGCATGTTACACTTACCACAAATTACTGATCGATTTATTTTGGGATACAGTCTATCGAATTTGCACTTGAATGAATCAGTACTAACTGCGTCCACTGCCTCCCGAGGGAGTGTGTTCCACCCTCGCTCACTGAAATAATGTTTCCGCAGATTGAATTTACCCCCGTGCCCTCACGTCCTACTGTTCTGGACAAGCTGGTCACGGTCGACATTATCTCGACCCTCTGGAGATCTAAAACCAGCAATCGGATCGCCTCTCAGCCTTCTCTCTCCGCGCGACAGTCGAACGGGCGGGAGGGAGCCGTGAAGGTGAAGTCTACTGTACCTGGCCCGGGCTGGCTGTCGCTGGCCCAGAGGACAGGCTGGGCGCCTTCGTTCCAATGTCCTGCAGGCTGAAGCTCAAGCCCTGGAGGAGGCTACTTGCAGACGGAGTCCCTGAACACAAAGCGAGAGGTCAGCGGCCGCGTTCCGGCAAGATTCCCGGGGCTGCGGACTGGGACTTATCTGACAGTGCAAGCGCGATTGTATTGACGCTCTTATTGTGCCCCCAGGATCGCCCAGGGCTCCGTTCCTGGGGCTGCAAGGCAGCGCGGGGGGTAGCGAGTGCTCCTATTGACCTGGGTACGCCGAGCTCGGGAGAGGGGGCGAAGTGAGCCAGGATTCCTGGCCCCGATGGCGAAACGCTGCCTCCTGTTGACGGAGAATGTGGTGAGGCTCAGTGGCGATGCACGCGCAGTCGAATAGCCCGGCACTCATCGATCGAGCCTCACGTGAGAGTGGCCAACATGAGCAAGAGGTTGCGCCGACAGGAGGAGGAGGGGGGGGGGGGGGGGGGGGGGAGGGGGGGGGAATCACAGAGTTATGGCCGTCCCATGTTCGCCTTGAGTGGGAAACAAGTGGAAAAGTGCCTTGTCGGGTCTCCCCAGCACTGGGAAAGGAAGAATCGGAGTCGGAGTCGGAGTATAACCACAACCACAAGGTTTGACACACCTCGCTTGTAATTGTTCCTCCCCCTCACCCCCTCCAGTACACCCTCACTGGTGTGTGGCTTCCCTTGCCCAGGAAAGCAAGATCATGCAGCAACTCCGCCAAGGCTTCTTCGACAGCACCTCCCACCACCTCGAAGGACGAGGGCAGCAGGTGAGGGAGCACCATCACCTCCGAGTTCCCCTCCAAGTCTCGTGGTTGCGGTCAGGTCACGATCCTTGCGTTTCAATAAAGATTACGCTGAAAGGGTCGGTCTCACCTCGCTGATACGCCCAGACCGCAGCCTCTCAGACACTGATCCTGGAAATCTGCCCTCGAAGCCTGCAGCTCCCCACAAATTAGCAGCAACTCTGCAGCAGCCGTACCGCGCGCACACCCCCCCCGCCGAGATGGGGCTCGATGGGACTCCCCTTCAGCTCATACCCCTTGATACGGGGGAAGTGGATTAAAGGCCGACGATGAATTTCAGCAGGTTGGTTCCTCGAGGCCGATCTCCCCGTGTGCATCAGGGAAATCTGCACATCGACTCGGGGGCTCAAGTCGTGCGAGACCCCCACCCCCCCCCCCCCCGAGGCGGTGCCTCCCCAGAACAGGTCCTGATGGGGCCCGTCTGAAGCACAGCACTCCTCACCAAACCGAGGCCCGAGCTTGCCCTGCACCAGGACAAGCGCGATGGGCCGAACGGCCTCCTTCTGAGCCGTATCATTCAATGATTCTACCAACCAGTTGACACATGCCCAGGACAGACAGTGTCGCAGCGGTCAACGGGCCCCCAGAGACTCCCTGACGGCTTGGCCACATGTGGGATCGGGCTCGGCTGTGACTTCCCCCCCCACCATGGTCAAATAGCCGGCCTACGTTCACAGGCCAGGCTCGCACTTGACAAGGTACCGGAGAGAGTGTGCAGCCCCAGTGGGACTGGACTTCAGCGAGGAGCACAGATGGAGGCCATTTGGCCCATCGTGCCTGTGCTGGCTCTTTGAAACAGCTGTCCAATTAGTCCCACTCCCCCCTGCTCTTTCCCTGTGGCCCTGAAAATTTCTCAGTTTCAAGTATTTATCCAATTCCCTAAAAGTTATTATTGAATCTGCGTCCGCCGCCCTTTCAGGCAGTGCACTGGAGATCATAACAACTCGCTGCGTAAATAAATTTCTCCTCATCTCCCCCCCTGGCTCTTTTGCTTAAATCTGCGACCCTCTGGTCACCGACCCTCCTGCCACTGGAAACGGTTTCTCTTGATTTACTCCAAAGGCAGGGAAGGGACTAAGGAAGACACAGACTGATACGTACCTGGTGTGGTGACAGGGCCAGAATGGGGCTGCTGTGAAGCACTGGGGCCTGGTCCAGTTACCAGTCTGGCCTGAATGGTATGGAAGGCACTGGCTGTCGTGCTGATGGGCGGGGCAGGCGAGGTTACTGTACTCGGGCAACTGGAGGACGTGTCCATAGAGGCTGATCTAGGGAAAGGGGAGAGAGAGAGAGAGAGAGAGAAAGAGGAGATGTAATCAGCTTCAGATGAAAGAAAGACAGCAAGATCCCGCAAACAGATAATGACCAGATAATCTGTTGGTTGAGGGATAAATATGGGCCCAGGAACCAGGGAGAATTCTCCTGCTCCTCTTCCAAGAGTGCAGCGGGATCTTTTGCATCCACCTGAGAGCCTCGGTTGAACGTCTCATCCGAAAGACGGCACCTCCGACAGGGCCGCACTCCCTCGAGCACTGCACTGGGAGTGTCGGGCCTGGACGACGTGCCCAAGTCTCTGGAGTGGGATTTGACCCCTCGACCTTCTGCCTCAGAGGCGAGAGCGCTGCCCACCGAGCCAGGGCTCAGAAAGCATCAAAACGTCCCACCGTGGGTCCACGAGCTGCTTGGTGTGGTGCTGGCCTGTCTCTCCGAGATGGCTGATCTCTGGGAGCCCTGGCTGCTGCTGGGAAGTGTAGGGGTGGGGGAGGAGGGACAGGATGAGGACAGCACTGTGGGATCACCATCAACACAAGGAGCTGTTCAAGGAGAGGACCCACGATCATAACCTGGGGCAACGAGGGGTGGGTAATTTATGAGGCCGTCCACATCCTGAAAACCATCCAAGGTTCAGGCTCGGCTCTGACCCCTGACCCCTGACCCCTTTCCACACCGAGACCTGCTCTTCAGGCTCCCCAGCTGAAGGTCACTTCATCCTGTGGTGCACAGGCCTGTCCCCAGCACAGAGCCCAGCTCCTGCAGCCCCCACGCGGTCCTCAGCTCTCAGACCTGCTGCTCGAGGCCGGGGACTCGGCCCAGCTCTAGGTGGGAGACAAACCTTCCCGCTGTAACTTTCGCCCACTCCCAATCCAGGTCAGTGTTCCATGCAGGAGGAATCGCCAACAGAATGATACAGCGCAGAAGGAGGCCACTGTGCCAACTCTTTGAAAGAGATGTCCGATTTAGTCCCACACCCCAGCTTTTTCTTCCCCACAGCCCTCCAAGTTTCTCCTATAACGGGTGGATGTCGACTGCAATCCCAGGCACGGAACTTGTAAAACCATAGAAATTTACAGCACACAAGGCGGCCATTCGGTCCATCGTGTCTGTGCTGGCAAAAAAGAACGATCCAGCCCAATCCCACTTGGTCCATAGCCCTGTAGGTTTCGGCACTTCAGGTGCACATCCAAGTACTTTTTAAATGAGTTGAGGGTTTCTGCCTCTCCCGCCCTTTCAGGCAGTGAGTTCCAGTCCCCCACCACCCTCTGGGTGAAAACATTTCTCCTCAGCTCCTCTCTAATCCTTCTACCAATTACTTTAAATCTACGCCCCCTGGTTATTGATCTCTCTGCTAAGGGAAATAGGTCCTCCCTATCCACTCTATCTAGGCCCCTCATAATTTTATGCACCTCAATTAAATCTCCCCTCAGCCTCCTCTGTTCCAAGGAGAATAACCCCAGCCTATCCAATCTTTCCTCATAGCTAAAATTCTCCAGCCCTGGCAACATCCTTGTAAATCTCCTCTGCACCCTCTCTAGTGCAATCACATCTTTCCTGTAATGTGGTGACCAGAACTGTACACAGGACTCAAGCTGTGGCCGAACTAGTGTTTTATACAGTTCTAGCATAACCTCCCTGCTCTTATATTCTATGCCTCGGCTAATAAAGGAAAGTATCCCGTATGCCTTTTTAACCACCTTATCTACCTGTCCTGCTACCTTCAGGGATCTGTGGACATGCTCTCCAAGGTCCCTCTGTTCCTCTACACCTCTCAGTATCCTCCCATTTATTGTGTTCTCCCTTGCCTTGTTTGCTCTCCCCAAATGCATTACCTCACACTTCTCTGGATTGAATTCCATTTGCCACTTTTCTGCCCACCTGACCAGTCCATTGATATCTTCCTGCAGTCTACAGCTTTCCTCCTCACTATCAACCACACGGCCATTGTTTGTATCAACTGCAAACCTCTTAATCATGCCCCTTGCATTTAGGTCTAAATCATTGATATATACCACAAAAAGCAAGGGACCGAGTCCTGAGCCTTGTGGAACCCCACTGGAAACAGCCTTCCAGTCACAAAAACACCCGTCGACCATTACCCTTTGCTTCCTGCCACTGAGCCAATTTTGGATCCAACTGGCCACTTTCCCTTGGATCCCCTGGGCTTTTACTTTCCTGACCAGTCTGCCATGTGGGACCTTGTCAAAAGCCTTGCTAAAATCCATGTAGAGTACATCAAACGTGTTACCCTCATCGACCCTCCTTGTTACCTTCTCAAAAAATTCAATTAAGTTAGTCAGACACGACCTTCCCTTAACAAATCCATGCTGACTGTCCTTGATTAACCCGTGCCTGTCTAAATGACGATTTATCCTGTCCCTCAGAATCGATTCCAATAATTTGCCCACCGCCGAGGTTAGACAGACTGGCCTATAATTACTCGGTCTATCTCTTTCTCCCTTTTTAAACAACGGTACAATGTTAGCAGTCCTCCAATCCTCCAGCACCACACCTGTAGCCAGGGAGGATTGGAAAATGATGGTCAGAGCCTCCGCTATTTCCTCCCTTGCTTCTTTTAACAGCCTGGGATACATTTCATCCGGGCCTGGCGATTTATCTACTTTCAAGGATGCCAATCCCCCTAATACTTCCTCTCTCACCATGTTTATCACATCCAATATTTCACACTCCTCCTCCCTAACTACAATCTCTGCATTGTCCTCCTCTTTTGTGAAGACAGATGCAAAGTACTCATGAAGAACCATCCCCACATCTTCCCCCTCCACACAGGTTACCTTTTTGGTCTCGAATAGGCCCTACTCTTTCCTTAGTTATCCTCTTGCTCTTTATGCATTTATAAAACATCTTTGGGCTTTCCTTGATTTGACTTACCAATATTTTTTCATGCCCTCTCTTTGCTTTCCTAATTTCCTTTTTAATTTCACTTTCTATACTCCTCATAATTTTATACACCTCAATTAAATCTCCCATCAGACAAGAACATCCTTGGTTCTTGGTATCCCTGCAATCTCCTGTCACCTGTTTATTTCAATTTTACAAATAGTTTATAGAAACTACGCACAGATCCTCGGGCCCCTCGAGTGTGACTGCTGGATATGTATGGGTCACATCGAATGGGTGCAGCCACTTCCGAGATTGGGATCCACAGAGACTGGAACACTGATCACACTACAGTCAGTGCTGGACCGCACTCAGGGACTGGGACACACTGATCACACTACAGGCAGTGCTGGACCGCACTCACGGACTGGGACACTGATCACACTACAGGCAGTGCTGGACCGCTCTCACGGACTGGGACACTGATCACACTACAGTCAGTGCTGGATCGCTCTCACGGACTGGGACACACTGATCACACGACAGTCAGTGCTGGACCGCACTCATGGACTGGGACACACTGATCACACTACAGGCAGTGCTGGACCGCACTCAGGGACTGGGACACACTGATCACACGACGGTCAGTGCTGGACCGCACTCAGGGACTGGGACACTGATCACACGACGGTCAGTGCTGGACCGCACTCAGGGACTGGGACACTGATCACACAACAGGCAGTGCTGGACCGCACTCAGGGACTGGGACACACTGATCACACTACAGTCAGTGCTGGACCGCACTCACGGACTGGGACACTGATCACACTACAGGCAGTGCTGGACCGCACTCAGGGACTGGGACACACTGATCACACTACAGGCAGTGCTGGACCGCACTCAGGGACTGGGACACTGATCACACTACAGGCAGTGCTGGACCGCACTCACGGACTGGGACACACTGATCACACTACAGGCAGTGCTGGACCGCACTCACGGACTGGGACACACTGATCACACTACAGGCAGTGCTGGACCGCACTCACGGACTGGGACACACTGATCACACTACAGGCAGTGCTGGATCGCACTCAGGGACTGGGACACACTGATCACACTACAGGCAGTGCTGGATCGCACTCAGGGACTGGGACACACTGATCACACTACAGTCAGTGCTGGATCGCACTCATGGACTGGGACACTGATCACACTACAGTCAGTGCTGGACCGCACTCAGGGACTGGGACACACTGATCACACCACAGGCAGTGCTGGACCGCACTCAGGGACTGGGACACTGATCACACTACAGGCAGTGCTAGACCGCACTCAGGGACTGGGACACACTGATCACACTACAGGCAGTGCTGGATCGCACTCAGGGACTGGGACACACTGATCACACTACAGGCAGTGCTAGACCGCACTCAGGGACTGCGACACACTGATCACACTACAGGCAGTGCTGGACCGCACTCAGGGACTGGGACACACTGATCACACTACAGGCAGTGCTGGACCGCACTCAGGGACTGGGACACACTGATCACACTACAGGCAGTGCTAGACCGCACTCAGGGACTGCGACACACTGATCACACTACAGGCAGTGCTGGACCGCACTCAGGGACTGGGACACACTGATCACACTACAGGCAGTGCTGGACTGCACTCAGGGACTGGGACACACTGATCACACTACAGGCAGTGCTAGACCGCACTCAGGGACTGCGACACACTGATCACACTACAGGCAGTGCTGGATCGCACTCAGGGACTGGGACACACTGATCACACTACAGGCAGTGCTGGACCGCACTCAGGGACTGGGACACACTGATCACACTACAGGCAGTGCTGGACCGCACTCACGGACTGGGACACACTGATCACACTACAGGCAGTGCTGGATCGCACTCAGGGACTGGGACACACTGATCACACTACAGGCAGTGCTGGACCGCACTCAGGGACTGGGACACACTGATCACACTACAGGCAGTGCTGGACCGCACTCACGGACTGGGACACACTGATCACACTACAGTCAGTGCTGGACCGCACTCACGGACTGGGACACACTGATCACACTACAGGCAGTGCTGGATCGCACTCAGGGACTGGGACACACTGATCACACTACAGGCAGTGCTGGACCGCACTCACGGACTGGGACACACTGATCACACGACAGGCAGTGCTGGACCGCACTCACGGACTGGGACACACTGATCACACTACAGTCAGTGCTGGATCGCACTCAGGGACTGGGACACACTGATCACACTACAGGCAGTGCTGGATCGCACTCAGGGACTGGGACACACTGATCACACTACAGTCAGTGCTGGACCGCACTCAGGGACTGGGACATACTGATCACACTACAGGCAGTGCTGGATCGCACTCATGGACTGGGACACTGATCACACTACAGTCAGTGCTGGACCGCACTCACGGACTGGGACACACTGATCACACGACAGTCAGTGCTGGACCGCACTCACGGACTGGGACACACTGATCACACTACAGTCAGTGCTGGATCGCACTCAGGGACTGGGACACACTGATCACACCACAGTCAGTGCTGGACCGCACTCACGGACTGGGACACACTGATCACGCTACAGTCAGTGCTGGATCGCACTCAGGGACTGGGACACACTGATCACACTACAGTCAGTGCTGGACCGCACTCACGGACTGGGACACTGATCACACCACAGTCAGTGCTGGACCGCACTCACGGACTGGGACACACTGATCACACTACAGGCAGTGCTGGACCGCACTCACGAACTGGGACACACTGATCACACTACAGGCAGTGCTGGACCGCACTCACGGACTGGGACACTGATCACACTACAGGCAGTGCTGGACCGCACTCAGGGACTGGGACACTGATCACACTGCAGTCAGTGCTGGATCGCACTCAGGGACTGGGACACACTGATCACACTACAGGCAGTGCTGGACCGCACTCACGGACTGGGACACACTGATCACACTACAGGCAGTGCTGGACCGTACTCAGGGACTGGGACACACTGATCACACTACAGGCAGTGCTGGACCGCACTCAGGGACTGGGACACACTGATCACACTACAGGCAGTGCTGGACCGCACTCACGGACTGGGACACACTGATCACACTACAGGCAGTGCTGGACCGCACTCACGGACTGGGACACACTGATCACACTACAGGCAGTGCTGGATCGCACTCAGGGACTGGGACACACTGATCACACCACAGGCAGTGCTGGACCGCACTCACGGACTGCGACACACTGATCACACTACAGGCAGTGCTGGACTGCACTCAGGGACTGGGACACTGATCACACTACAGTCAGTGCTGGACCGCACTCAGGGACTGGGACACACTGATCACACTACAGGCAGTGCTGGATCGCACTCAGGGACTGGGACAAAGTGATCACACTACAGGCAGTGCTGGACCGCACTGAGGGACTGGGACACTGATCACACTACAGGCAGTGCTGGACCGCACTCACGGACTGGGACACACTGATCACACGACAGGCAGTGCTGGACCGCACTCACGGACTGGGACACACTGATCACACTACAGGCAGTGCTGGACCGCACTCACGGACTGGGACACACTGATCACACTACAGGCAGTGCTGGACCGCACTCACGGACTGGGACACACTGATCACACTACAGGCAGTGCTGGACCGCACTCAGGGACTGGGACACACTGATCACACTACAGGCAGTGCTGGACCGCACTCACGGACTGCGACACACTGATCAAGCTACAGTCAGTGCTGGACCGCACTCACGGACTGGGACACACTGATCACACTACAGGCAGTGCTGGATCGCACTCAGGGACTGCGACACACTGATCACACTACAGGCAGTGCTGGACCGCACTCAGGGACTTGGACACACTGATCACACTACAGTCAGTGCTGGACCGCACTCAGGGACTGCGACACACTGATCACACGACAGTCAGTGCTGGACTGCACTCAGGGACTTGGACACACTGATCACACTACAGGCAGTGCTGGATCGCACTCAGGGACTGCGACACACTGATCACACTACAGGCAGTGCTGGATCGCACTCAGGGACTGGGACACTGATCACACGACAGTCAGTGCTGGACTGCACTCAGGGACTTGGACACACTGATCACACTACAGGCAGTGCTGGATCGCACTCAGGGACTGCGACACACTGATCACACTACAGGCAGTGCTGGACCGCACTCAGGGACTTGGACACACTGATCACACTACAGTCAGTGCTGGACCGCACTCAGGGACTGGGACACTGATCACACTACAGTCAGTGCTGGATCGCACTCAGGGACTGGGACACACTGATCACACTACAGTCAGTGCTGGACCGCACTCACGGACTGGGACACAGTGATCACACTACAGGCAGTGCTGGACCGCACTCACGGACTGGGACACTGATCACACTACAGGCAGTGCTGGACCGCACTCAGGAACTGGGACACACTGATCACACTACAGGCAGTGCTGGACCGCACTCAGGGACTGGGACACACTGATCACACTACAGGCAGTGCTGGACCGCACTCAGGGACTGGGACACAGTGATCACACTACAGGCAGTGCTAGACCGCACTCAGTGACTGGGACATTGATCACACTACAGGCAGTGCTGGATCACACTACAGGCAGTGCTGGACCGCACTCAGGGACTGGGACACTGATCACACTACAGGCAGTGCTGGATCGCACTCAGGGACTGGGACACTGATCACACTACAGGCAGTGCTGGACCGCACTCAGGGACTGGGACACACTGATCACACTACAGTCAGTGCTGGACCGCACTCAGGGACTGGGACACAGTGATCACACTACAGGCAGTGCTGGACCGCACTCAGGGACTGGGACACACTGATCACACTACAGTCAGTACTGGACCGCACTCACGGACTGGGACACACTGATCACACTACAGTCAGTGCTGGTCAGTACTCAGGGACTGGGACACACTGATCACACTACAGGCAGTGCTGGACTGCACTCAGGGACTGGGACAAACTGATCACACTACAGGCAGTGCTGGACCGCACTCACGGACTGGGACACACTGATCACACTACAGGCAGTGCTGGTCAGTACTCAGGGACTGGGACACTGATCACACTACAGGCAGTGCTGGATCGCACTCACGGACTGGGACACACTGATCACACTACAGGCAGTGCTGGACCGCACTCACGGACTGGGACACACTGATCACACTACAGGCAGTGCTGGACCGCACTCAGGGACTGCGACACACTGATCACGCTACAGTCAGTGCTGGACCGCACTCATGGACTGGGACACACTGATCACACTACAGTCAGTGCTGGACCGCACTCACGGATTGGGACACTGATCACACTACAATCAGAGCTGGACTGTACTCACAGTCGGTGCTGGTCTGTACTCACATACTGGGACACTGATCACACTACAGGACATTGCTGGTCAGTGCTCACGGACTGGGAGACTGATCACACTACAGGCAGTGCTGGTCAGTGCTCACGGACTGGGACACTGATCACACTACAGGCAGTGCTGGTCAGTACTCACAGACTGGAACACTGATCACACTACAGTCAGTGCTGGTCAGTCCACAGACTGGGACACTGATCACACTACAGGCAGTGCTGGACAGTCCACAGACTGGGACACTGATCACACTACAGGCAGTGCTGGTCAGTCCACAGACTGGGACACTGATCACACTACAGTCAGTGCTGGACCGCACTCACGGACTGGGACACACTGATCACACTACAGTCAGTGCTGGACCGCACTCACGGACTGGGACACACTGATCACACGACAGGCAGTGCTGGTCAGTCCACAGACTGGGACACTGATCACACTACAGTCAGTGCTGGTCAGTCCACAGACTGGAACACTGATCACACTACAGTCAGTGCTGGACCGCACTCACGGACTGGGACACTGATCACACTACAGTCAGTGCTGGACCGCACTCACGGACTGGGACACACTGATCACACTACAGTCAGTGCTGGACCGCACTCACGGACTGGGACACACTGATCACACTACAGTCAGTGCTGGTCAGTCCACAGACTGGGACACTGATCACACTACAGGCAGTGCTGGACCGCACTCAGGGACTGGGACACACTGATCACACTACAGGCAGTGCTGGTCAGTCCACAGACTGGAACACTGATCACACTACAGTCAGTGCTGGACAGTCCACAGACTGGGACACTGATCACACTACAGTCAGTGCTGGACAGTCCACAGACTGGGGCACTGATCACACTACAGTCAGTGCTGGACAGTCCACAGACTGGGACACTGATCACACTACAGTCAGTGCTGGACCGCACTCAGGGACTGGGACACACTGATCACACTACAGTCAGTGCTGGACAGTCCACAGACTGGGACACTGATCACACTACAGTCAGTGCTGGACAGTCCACAGACTGGGGCACTGATCACACTACAGTCAGTGCTGGACCGCACTCAGGGACTGGGACACACTGATCACACTACAGGCAGTGCTGGTCAGTCCACAGACTGGGACACTGATCACACTACAGTCAGTGCTGGACCGCACTCAGGGACTGGGACACACTGATCACACTACAGTCAGTGCTGGACAGTCCACAGACTGGGACACTGATCACACTACAGTCAGTGCTGGACAGTCCACAGACTGGGGCACTGATCACACTACAGTCAGTGCTGGACCGCACTCAGGGACTGGGACACACTGATCACACTACAGGCAGTGCTGGTCAGTCCACAGACTGGGACACTGATCACACTACAGTCAGTGCTGGACCGCACTCAGGGACTGGGACACACTGATCACACTACAGGCAGTGCTGGTCAGTCCACAGACTGGGACACTGATCACACTACAGTCAGTGCTGGTCAGTACTCACATACTGGGACACTGATCACACTACAGTCAGTGCTGGACAGTCCACAGACTGGGGCACTGATCACACTACAGTCAGTGCTGGACCGCACTCACGGACTGGGACACTGATCACACTGCAGGCAGTGCTGGACAGTCCACAGACTGGGACACTGATCACACTACAGTCAGTGCTGGACAGTCCACAGACTGGGGCACTGATCACACTGCAGTCAGTGCTGGACCGCACTCAAGGACTGGGACACACTGATCACACTACAGTCAGTGCTGGACCGCACTCACGGACTGGGACACACTGATCACACTACAGTCAGTGCTGGACCGCACTCACGGACTGGGACACACTGATCACACTGCAGGCAGTGCTGGACAGTCCACAGACTGGGACACTGATCACACTACAGTCAGTGCTGGACAGTCCACAGACTGGGGCACTGATCACACTGCAGTCAGTGCTGGACCGCACTCAAGGACTGGGACACACTGATCACACTACAGTCAGTGCTGGACCGCACTCACGGACTGGGACACACTGATCACACTACAGTCAGTGCTGGACAGTCCACAGACTGGGACACTGATCACACTACAGTCAGTGCTGGACAGTCCACAGACTGGGGCACTGATCACACTACAGTCAGTGCTGGACCGCACTCACGGACTGGGACACACTGATCACACTACAGTCAGTGCTGGACCGCACTCACGGACTAGGACACACTGATCACACTACAGTCAGTGCTGGACAGTCCACAGACTGGGACACTGATCACACTACAGTCAGTGCTGGACAGTCCACAGACTGGGACACTGATCACACTACAGTCAGTGCTGGACAGTCCACAGACTGGGACACTGATCACACTACAGTCAGTGCTGGACAGTCCACAGACTGGGACACTGATCACACTACAGTCAGTGCTGGACCGCACTCACGGACTGGGACACTGATCACACTACAGTCAGTGCTGGACAGTCCACAGACTGGGACACTGATCACACTACAGTCAGTGCTGGACAGTCCACAGACTGGGACACTGATCACACTACAGTCAGTGCTGGTCTGTACTCATCGATTGGAGAGCTGGCCTGATTTCTGAACAGTGCTCCAGGAGGCTCCTTTGTGTCGAAACAGTGCGGGGAGTTCTGGTATTATAAAGGAACTAAGAAAAGTCTCCTCTGTTGACAGTGAAGACTGGAAGAAGCGTCTCTGAATCGAAGCAGCTCTGGGACCCAGATTTACAAACAATCGATAGTTAAACAGGCCCACCTTTAAAACAGATCGTGTGTTACCAGCCCAGACCGTGCTTGTTGGAATCAATCGGGTCAGAAAGTGACTGTCCGCATCTCTCACCTTTGGCCTGCGAGCAGTCCGGTCAGCTCCTTGGGGCCAGATCCGGGCTGACTGACCGATAACGTCAAGGGATTCCCGGTCCCACCTGCCGGGGGAGGGCGGGGGAAGAGAAGAGGAAATAAATTGAATGTCTCCATCAGCCCGACGGAACAGAGCCATCACGCCCTCTGTAATCATACGCCACGCCTGCTCCATCTTGGTTAAAAACCCACCCTCCGACCTGTGATCCCACCATCACCATAATCAATCTCCACCCACCCCGCTCGGTCTGGGAGCTCCCCCGCTCTCCGGACCGGAGTCCTGTGGACGCCTGCTCAGCACGCAGAAGATCCTCAGGGGAACAGGTAAACTGTTCAGGATTGGCACATAACTGGGGAACACGGACCCAGGCTTAGGAGGGAGGTGCCCAATTTAGATTTAACTAGTGCGGAGTACCTCTGTTTGGAGGCTCCCTCCGCCCCAGACCCCGTGCCTCGGTTTGGAGGCTCCCTCCGCCCCAGACCCCGTGCCTCGGTTCGGAGGCTCCCTCCGCCCCAGACCCCGTGCCTCGGTTCAGAGGCTCCCTCCGCCCCAGACTCCGTGCCTCGGTTCGGAGGCTCCCTCCGCCCCAGACCCCGTGCCTCGGTTCGGAGGCTCCCTCCGCCCCAGACCCCGTGCCTCGGTTCGGAGGCTCCCTCCGCCCCAGACCCCGTGCCTCGGTTTAGGAGGCTCCCTCCGCCCCAGACTCCGTGCCTCGGTTCGGAGGCTCCCTCCGCCCCAGACTCCATGCCTCGGTTCGGAGGCTCCCTCCGCCCCAGACCCCGTGCCTCGGTTCGGAGGCCCCCTCTGCCCCAGATTCCGCGCCTCGGTTCGGAGGCTCCCTCCGCCCCAGACCCCGTTCCTCGGTTCGGAGGCCCCCTCCGCCCCAGACTCCGCGCCTCGGTTCGGAGGCTCCCTCCGCCCCAGACCCCGTGCCTCGGTTTGGAGGCTTCCTCCGCCCCAGTCTCCCTGCCTCGGTTCGGAGGCTCCCTCCGCCCCAGACTCCGCGCCTCGGTTCGGAGGCTCCCTCCGCCCCAGACTCCGCGCCTCGGTATGGCGTGTCCCCTCTGCCCCAGACCCCGTACCTCGGTATGGCGGGCCCCCTCTGCCCCAGACCCCGTGCCTCGGTATGGCGGGTCCCCTCCGCCCCAGACTCCATGCCTCGGTATGGCGGGCCCCCTCTGCCCCAGACCCCGTGCCTCGGTATGGAGGGCCCCCTCTGCCCCAGACTCCGTACCTCGGTATGGCGGGTCCCCTCTGCCCCAGACTCCGTACCTCGGTATGGCGGGCCCCCTCTGCCCCAGACCCCGTACCTCGGTATGGAGGGCCCCCTCTGCCCCAGACTCCGTACCTCGGTATGGCGGGTCCCCTCTGCCCCAGACTCCGTACCTCGGTATGGCGGGCCCCCTCTGCCCCAGACCCCATGCCTCGGTATGGCGGGTCCCCTCTGCCCCAGACTCCGTACCTCGGTATGGCGGGTCCCCTCTGCCCCAGACCCCGTGCCTCGGTTCGGAGGCCCCCTCTGCCCCAGATTCCGCGCCTCGGTTCGGAGGCTCCCTCCGCCCCAGACCCCGTTCCTCGGTTCGGAGGCCCCCTCCGCCCCAGACTCCGCGCCTCGGTTCGGAGGCTCCCTCCGCCCCAGACCCCGTGCCTCGGTTTGGAGGCTTCCTCCGCCCCAGTCTCCCTGCCTCGGTTCGGAGGCTCCCTCCGCCCCAGACTCCGCGCCTCGGTTCGGAGGCTCCCTCCGCCCCAGACTCCGCGCCTCGGTATGGCGTGTCCCCTCTGCCCCAGACTCCGTACCTCGGTATGGCGGGCCCCCTCTGCCCCAGACCCCGTGCCTCGGTATGGCGGGTCCCCTCCGCCCCAGACTCCATGCCTCGGTATGGCGGGCCCCCTCTGCCCCAGACCCCGTGCCTCGGTATGGCGGGTCCCCTCTGCCCCAGACTCCGTACCTCGGTATGGAGGGTCCCCTCTGCCCCAGACTCCGTACCTCTGTATGGCGGGCCCCCTCTGCCCCAGACCCCGTGCCTCGGTATGGCGGGTCCCCTCTGCCCCAGACCCCGTACCTCGGTATGGCGGGTCCCCTCTGCCCCAGACTCCGTACCTCGGTATGGCGGGTCCCCTCTGCCCCAGACTCCGTACCTCGGTATGGCGGGTCCCCTCTGCCCCAGACTCCGTACCTCGGTATGGCGGGTCCCCTCTGCCCCAGACCCCATGCCTCGGTTTGGAGGGTCCCCTCTGCCCCAGACTCCGTACCTCGGTATGGCGGGTCCCCTCTGCCCCAGACCCCATGCCTCGGTATGGCGGGCCCCCTCTGCCCCAGACCCCATGCCTCGGTTTGGAGGGTCCCCTCTGCCCCAGACTCCGTACCTCGGTATGGCGGGTCCCCTCTGCCCCAGACCCCATGCCTCGGTATGGCGGGTCCCCTCTGCCCCAGACCCCATGCCTCGGTATGGCGGGTCCCCTCTGCCCCAGACCCCATGCCTCGGTTTGGAGGGTCCCCTCTGCCCCAGACTCCGTACCTCGGTTTGGAGGGTCCCCTCTGCCCCAGACCCCATGCCTCGGTTTGGAGGGCCCCCTCTGCCCCAGACTCCGTACCTCGGTATGGAGGGTCCCCTCTGCCCCGGACTCCGTACCTCGGTATGGAGGGTCCCCTCTGCCCCAGACCCCGTACCTCGGTTTGGAGGGTCCCCTCTGCCCCAGACCCCATGCCTCGGTTTGGAGGGTCCCCTCTGCCCCAGACTCCGTACCTCGGTTTGGAGGGTCCCCTCTGCCCCGGACTCCGTACCTCGGTTTGGAGGGTCCCCTCTGCCCCAGACCCCGTACCTCGGTTTGGAGGGTCCCCTCTGCCCCAGACCCCATGCCTCGGTTTGGAGGGTCCCCTCTGCCCCAGACTCCGTACCTCGGTTTGGAGGGTCCCCTCTGCCCCGGACTCCGTACCTCGGTTTGGAGGGCCCCCTCTGCCCCAGACTCCGTACCTCGGTATGGCGGGCCCCCTCTGCCCCAGACCCCGTACCTCGGTATGGAGGGTCCCCTCTGCCCCGGACTCCGTACCTCGGTATGGAGGGTCCCCTCTGCCCCAGACTCCGTACCTCGGTTTGGAGGGTCCCCTCTGCCCCGGACTCCGTACCTCGGTATGGCGGGTCCCCTCTGCCCCAGACTCCGTACCTCGGTTTGGAGGGTCCCCTCTGCCCCGGACTCCGTACCTCGGTATGGAGGGTCCCCTCTGCCCCAGACTCCGTACCTCGGTATGGAGGGTCCCCTCTGCCCCAGACTCCGTACCTCGGTTTGGAGGGTCCCCTCTGCCCCAGACTCCGTACCTCTGTATGGAGGGTCCCCTCTGCCCCAGACTCCGTACCTCGGTATGGCGGGTCCCCTCTGCCCCAGACTCCGTACCTCGGTATGGCGGGCCCCCTCTGCCCCAGACTCCGTACCTCGGTATGGCGGGTCCCCTCTGTCCCAGACTCCGTACCTCGGTATGGCGGGCCCCCTCTGCCCCAGACTCCGTACCTCGGTATGGAGGGTCCCCTCTGCCCCAGACTCCGTCCCTCGGTATGGAGGGCCCCCTCTGCCCCAGACCCCGTACCTCGGTATGGAGGGTCCCCTCTGTCCCGGACTCCGTACCTCTGTATGGAGGGTCCCCTCTGCCCCAGACTCCGTCCCTCGGTATGGAGGGCCCCCTCTGCCCCAGACCCCGTACCTCGGTATGGAGGGTCCCCTCTGTCCCGGACTCCGTCCCTCGGTATGGAGGGCCCCCTCTGCCCCAGACCCCGTACCTCGGTATGGAGGGTCCCCTCTGCCCCAGACTCCGTACCTCGGTATGGAGGGCCCCCTCTGCCCCAGACCCCGTACCTCGGTATGGCGGGCCCCCTCTGCCCCAGACCCCGTACCTCGGTATGGAGGGTCCCCTCTGCCCCAGACTCCGTACCTCGGTATGGAGGGTCCCCTCTGCCCCAGACTCCGTACCTCGGTATGGAGGGTCCCCTCTGCCCCAGACTCCGTACCTCGGTTTGGAGGGTCCCCTCTGTCCCGGACTCCGTACCTCGGTATGGAGGGCCCCCTCTGCCCCAGACTCCGTACCTCGGTATGGAGGGCCCCCTCTGCCCCAGACTCCGTACCTCGGTATGGCGGGTCCCCTCTGCCCCAGACCCCGTACCTCGGTATGGAGGGCCCCCTCTGCCCCAGACTCCGTACCTCGGTATGGAGGGTCCCCTCTGTCCCGGACTCCGTACCTCGGTATGGAGGGCCCCCTCTGCCCCAGACTCCGTACCTCGGTATGGAGGGCCCCCTCTGCCCCAGACTCCGTACCTCGGTATGGCGGGCCCCCTCTGCCCCAGACTCCGTACCTCGGTATGGCGGGCCCCCTCTGCCCCAGACTCCGTACCTCGGTATGGCGGGTCCCCTCTGCCCCAGACTCCGTACCTCGGTATGGCGGGTCCCCTCTGCCCCAGACTCCGTACCTCGGTATGGCGGGCCCCCTCTGCCCCAGACCCCGTACCTCGGTATGGAGGGCCCCCTCTGCCCCAGACCCCGTACCTCGGTATGGCGGGCCCCCTCTGCCCCAGACCCCGTACCTCGGTATGGCGGGTCCCCTCTGCCCCAGACTCCGTACCTCGGTATGGCGGGCCCCCTCTGCCCCAGACTCCGTACCTCGGTATGGCGGGTCCCCTCTGCCCCAGACTCCGTACCTCGGTATGGCGGGTCCCCTCTGCCCCAGACTCCGTACCTCGGTATGGCGGGCCCCCTCTGCCCCAGACTCCGTACCTCGGTATGGCGGGTCCCCTCTGCCCCAGACTCCGTACCTCGGTATGGAGGGTCCCCTCTGCCCCGGACTCCGTACCTCGGTTTGGAGGGCCCCCTCTGCCCCAGACTCCGTACCTCGGTATGGCGGGCCCCCTCTGCCCCAGACTCCGTACCTCGGTATGGCGGGTCCCCTCTGCCCCAGACTCCGTACCTCGGTATGGAGGGTCCCCTCTGCCCCAGACTCCGTACCTCGGTATGGCGGGCCCCCTCTGCCCCGGACTCCGTACCTCGGTATGGCGGGCCCCCTCTGCCCCAGACCCCGTACCTCGGTATGGAGGGCCCCCTCTGCCCCAGACTCCGTACCTCGGTATGGCGGGTCCCCTCTGCCCCAGACTCCGTACCTCGGTATGGCGGGCCCCCTCTGCCCCAGACTCCGTACCTCGGTATGGCGGGTCCCCTCTGCCCCAGACTCCGTACCTCGGTATGGCGGGTCCCCTCTGCCCCAGACTCCGTACCTCGGTATGGCGGGCCCCCTCTGCCCCGGACTCCGTACCTCGGTATGGCGGGCCCCCTCTGCCCCAGACTCCGTACCTCGGTATGGCGGGTCCCCTCTGCCCCGGACTCCGTACCTCGGTATGGAGGGTCCCCTCTGCCCCAGACTCCGTACCTCGGTTTGGAGGGTCCCCTCTGCCCCGGACTCCGTACCTCGGTATGGCGGGTCCCCTCTGCCCCAGACTCCGTACCTCGGTATGGCGGGTCCCCTCTGCCCCAGACTCCGTACCTCTGTATGGCGGGTCCCCTCTGCCCCAGACTCCGTACCTCTGTATGGCGGGTCCCCTCTGCCCCAGACTCCGTACCTCGGTATGGCGGGTCCCCTCTGCCCCAGACTCCGTACCTCGGTATGGCGGGCCCCCTCTGCCCCAGACTCCGTACCTCGGTATGGCGGGTCCCCTCTGCCCCGGACTCCGTACCTCGGTATGGCGGGTCCCCTCTGCCCCAGACTCCGTACCTCGGTATGGAGGGTCCCCTCTGCCCCGGACTCCGTACCTCGGTTTGGAGGGCCCCCTCTGCCCCAGACTCCGTACCTCGGTATGGAGGGTCCCCTCTGCCCTAGACTCCGTACCTCGGTATGGCGGGTCCCCTCTGCCCCAGACCTCGACTGCACCCCTCCTCGCAACACTTTCAGAACGAGCAGTTCGGGAACGTAACGGAGGAGCTGGGAATTGCGTGGTAGGGAGGAGCTGGGACAGGGCCTGCTTTCCCAGTTCGGCTCCAGTGGATTTCCTGCCCTTCCAGGGGGCGAAACTGTGGAATAAAGCCCGACGGCTAGATGCCAGCTTACCCTCCTTGGCGCTGGCGTAGGGCAGGGCAGCAGCGGTCGTGTCTCCGTGGGAGAGGATGGTTACTTTGATCTTGGCGCGCTTGGCGGGCTTGGAGACCACCTGAGTTGGGCTCGATGTCTGCCGTCTTTTCAGCTGGCCCTTCGCGTCCTCCTTCTCCGCTGGGTCCTGCTGCTCTGATGATACTGGAACTGAAATTAAGGACAGTGTGTCGGTGACAGTGGATCAACGCAGGAAACAACAATAAGAGCTGCACCACCCAAAACACTCTTCTCATTTAATGCTGATTGACAACGAGCCTTGGTCTCGAAGTGAGAAAGTCACGGGTTCAAGACCCACTCCAGAAAATTGAGCCCATAATCCCAGGCTGACACTCTCAGTGCCAGTACTGAGGGATTGCTGCACGGTCGGAGGTGCCGCCTTTCGGATGAGACGTTAAACCGAGGACCCGTCTGCCCTCTCGGGTGGATGTAAAAGATCCCACGGCCGCTATTCGAAGAGCAGGGGAGTTCTGGCCAATATTTAACCCACATCGCCAGAACAGATGAACTGCTATTTGTGGGATCTTGCTGTGCACAAATTGGCTGCTGCGTTGCCGACATTACAACAGTGACTACACTTCAAAAGTACTTTATTGACAGTGAAGTGTTATAGGGTGCAGAGGAGATTCACCAGGATGTTACCAGGGCTGGAGCGCTTCAGCTATGAAGAGAGACTGGGAAGATTGGGTTTGTTTTCCTTGGAGCAGAGGAGGCTGAGGGGGGACATGATTGAGGTGTACAAAATTATGAGGGGCACAGATAGGATGGATACTAAGGAGCTTTTTCCCTTCGTTGAGGGTTCTATAACAAGGGGACATAGATTCAAGGTAAAAGGCGGGAGGTTTAGAGGGGATTTGAGAAAGAACTTTTTCACCCAGAGGGTGGTTGGAGTCTGGAACTCACTGCCTGAAAGGGTTGTGGAGGCAGGAACCCTCACAACATTCAAGAAGCATTTGGATGAGCACTTGAAATGCCATAGCATACAAGGCTACGGACCAAATGCTGGAATATGGGATTAGAGTAGACAGGGCTTGATGGCCGGCGCGGACACGATGGGCCGAAGGGCCTCTATCCGTGCTGTATAACTCTATGACTCTATGAGGACGTCCTGAGGTCATGAAAGGCGCTGTATAAATGCAAGCTCCTCCTTTCTCGACCGACAATAATCAGTCAGTCAGTGACCAGGCCCAGTTAACCGATCTCAGCCAGGCAGCAATAAGGAAAGGCCAAACCAAACCAGCAAGGGGGTCCAGACCCCCTCCTGGATCGCAGGTGCGGGCAGAATCGAGTTCACTCGTGATGACACCCGTGGTCAAACAGCCCAACGTCCAGTGCCCGCAGTCACCCACGAGCTGGGACGAGGTGCCAGTGCCACGGAACTGTTCCCCACAATGTGTCTGCTCTTCAGGAGGCGAGGGCCAAAAACGATGGCTGGCCTTGCGTGCTGCCCTGAGTGGGATTTGGCCGTGACGGGCCACAGCGTCACTCCCCCTGCCAACAGGAGAAAGCAGGAAGGGCCTTTTGTCCCAGTGCCCGCACCACAAACGCAAAAAGCTCCACTGAAACTACTTAAATGTTCGAACAGAGCCTTTGAACTGAAATCACGGATGCTGGTACAGCACTGCCAATGAAACAATGAGCATTTATATAGCACCGTTAATGTGGAACAGAGGCTCCTCACAGAGGCATAATACACAGCAGGTCAGTCACAGGAACAGGGGGAGGCCATTCAGCCCCTCGAAACCGTTCTGTCATTCCATCACATCATGGCTGATCTGTACCTCAGCTCCATTCACCCGCCTTTGCTCCATATCCCTCGATACCCTTCCCTGACAAAAATCGATCGATCTCAGGCTTGAAAATTTCAATTGACCCCCAGCATCCACAGCCTTTTGGGGGAGAGAGTTCCAGATTTCCACTCCCCTTTGTGTGAAGAAGTGCTTCCTGACATCACCCCTGGACGGCCTGGCTCTAATTTTAAGGTTATGCCCCCCTTGTTCTGGACTCCCCCCACCAGAGGAAATAGTTTCTCTCTATCGACCCTATCGAATCCTTTAATCATCTTAAACACCTCAATTAGATCACCCCTTAATCTTCGATACTCAAGGGAATACAAGCCTCGTCTATGCAACCTGCCCTCGTAATTTAACCCTTTCAGCCCCGGTATCACTCTGGTGAATCTGCGCTGCACTCCCTCCAAGGCCAATATATCCTTCCTGAGATGCGGTGCCCAGAACTGAACGCAGTCTCCAGATGGGGTCTAACCTCTGTCCAGCTGTAACAGAACTCCCACCCCTCTGTACTCCAGCCCTCTCGAGATAAAGGCCAACATCCCATTCGCCTCTTTAATTATTTTTTGTACCTGTCCACTGGTTTTTAAGTGATTTCTGTACAGAGATACCGAAATCCCTCTGCTTCTCCACAGCTCCTCGTCTCTCACCATCAAGAAAATACTCCGATTTATCTTTCTTGGATCCAAAGCGGACGACCTCACACTTCCCCACACTGAACTCCTTCTGCCGCAGTTTTGCCCACTCACTTAATTTGTCTACGTCCCTTTGGAATTTCCTGCTCCCATCGACACAACTTACTGTGCCTCCTAGCATCTCTGCAAATTTGGATACACAAGCACGGGATCGCCATCACCTCCAAGTCCCCCTTCCAGTGACACACACCATCCCGGACTTGATCATATATTGGCCGTTCTTTCATTGTCGCTGGGTCAAAATCCTGGAACTCCCGACCTAACAGCACTGTGGGAGAACCTTCCCCACACGGACTGAGCTGGGATCGGGAGCGCGAGGCGATGACTGAGCTGGGATCGGGAGCGCGAGGCGATGACTGAGCTGGGATTGGGTGCGCGAGGCGATGACTGAGCTGGGATTGGGTGCGTGAGGCGATGACTGAGCTGGGATTGGGTGCGTGAGGCGATGACTGAGCTGGGATTCGGTGCGACAGGCGATGACTGAGCTGGGATTGGGAGCGCGAGGCGATGACTGAGCTGGGATTGGGTGCGCGAGGCGATGACTGAGCTGGGATTGGGTGCGCGAGGCGGAGTTAGCTGGGATTGGGAGCGCGAGGCGATGACTGAGCTGGGATTGGGTGCGTGAGGCGATGACTGAGCTGGGATTGGGTGCGTGAGGCGATGACTGAGCTGGGATTGGGTGCGTGAGGCGATGACTGAGCTGGGATTGGGTGCGTGAGGCGATGACTGAGCTGGGATTGGGTGCGTGAGGCGATGACTGAGCTGGGATTGGGTGCGTGAGGCGATGACTGAGCTGGGATTGGGTGCGTGAGGCGATGACTGAGCTGGGATTCGGTGCGCGAGGTGATGACTGAGCTGGGATTTGGTGCGTGAGGTGATGACTGAGCTGGGATTGGGTGCGTGAGGCAGAGTGAGCTGGGATTGGGTGCGTGAGGCAGAGTGAGCTGGGATTGGGTGCGTGAGGCGATGACTGAGCTGGGATCGGGAGCGTGAGGCGATGACTGAGCTGGGATTGGGTGCGTGAGGCGGAGTTAGCTGGGATTGGGTGCGTGAGGCGATGATTGAGCTGGGATTGGGTGTGTGAGGCGGAGTGAGCTGGGATTGGGTGCGTGAGGCGATGATTGAGCTGGGATTGGGTGTGTGAGGCGGAGTGAGCTGGGATTGGGTGTGTGAGGCGGAGTGAGCTGGGATTGGGTGCGTGAGGCGGAGTGAGCTGGGATTGGGTGCGTGAGGCGATGATTGAGCTGGGATTGGGTGCGTGAGGCGGAGTGAGCTGGGATTGGGTGCGTGGGGCGATGACTGAGCTGGGGTGAGGTGGGATTCCCAGCAGGAACTGGACGGACACCATCCCAACTCAGTCGATGAAGCAGGGGGAAGAGAGAGGAGACAGACTTACCGAAGACACAAGACGAGCTGGCTGCACTCAGATTCTTCCTCACCAGCATGTTCTGTTTCAAAAAAGCAGCAAACTGAGCTGGAATCAAGCACAGGACAATTCGTGAATCACAAGATCACCAGTCCGCCTGGAAGAGTCTCAAACACACACACAAACTGAACACCGCTCGGTTTATTCATTCAAGTCCAACCAAACTAAGCTCAATCTTACGATCTGCAGGCAGTTGCAGTGCCCGATCCAGACCTGGGACAGCCTGCCTGCTCAGTGATTGGTGGGGAACTCATAGAATCAAAGAATGATACAGCACAAAAGGAGGCCATTCGACCCATCGTCCCTGTGCCGGCTCTTTGAAAGAGCGAACCAATTCCCTTTTGAAAGTTACGATTGAATCTGCTTCCACCGCCCTTTCAGGCAGTGCGTTCCAGATCACAACAGCTCGCAGCATGAAAGAACGTAATCCTGTGGACATTTCAGCCCTGGTGAAGAGTGTCTCAACTCATTTTACACAGCATGGCTCCAGCGAGCGGCCTAAAGGAGAGTCTAGTCCACAGCGGTCCAGACTGGATTTGCGAATGAAAAGATTAATAATTCAAGTGAATAATCTGCACTGGCACTCTCAAACCCAGCTCCAACCCAGCCTCTATCACAGTGTACCAAGATATGGAGAAAACAGGCGAAAAGAACACAGGGCACTGTGAGGAGGGATACACACTGTGATACAGGGCACTGTGAGGAGGGATACACACTGTGATATAGGGCACTGTGAGGGGGGATACACACTGTGATACAGGGCACTGTGAGGGGGGACACACACTGTGATACAGGGCACTGTGAGGGGGGATACGCACTGTGATACAGGGCACTGTGAGGGGGGATACGCACTGTGATACAGGGCACTGTGAGGGGGGATACGCACTGTGATACAGGGCACTGTGAGGGGGGATACGCACTGTGATACAGGGCACTGTGAGGAGGGATACGCACTGTGATATAGGGCACTGTGAGGAGGGATACGCACTGTGATATAGGGCACTGTGAGGAGGGATACACACTGTGATATAGGGCACTGTGAGGGGGATACACACTGTGATACAGGGCACTGTGAGGGGGGACACACACTGTGATACAGGGCACTGTGAGGAGGGATACGCACTGTGATACAGGGCACTGTGAGGAGGGATACTCACTGTGATACAGGGCACTGTGAGGAGGGATACACACTGATACAGGGCACTGTGAGGAGGGATACACACTGATACAGGGCACTGTGAGGAGGGATACGCACTGTGATACAGGGCACTGTGAGGAGGGACACACACTGTGATACAGGGCACTGTGAGGAGGGACACACACTGTGATACAGGGCACTGTGAGGAGGGACACACACTGTGATACAGGGCACTGTGAGGAGGGACACGCACTGTGATACAGGGCACTGTGAGGGGGGATACGCACTGTGATACAGGGCACTGTGAGGAGGGATACACACTGTGATACAGGGCACTGTGAGGGGGGATACGCACTGTGATACAGGGCACTGTGAGGGGGGATACGCACTGTGATACAGGGCACTGTGAGGAGGGATACGCACTGTGATACAGGGCACTGTGAGGAGGGATACGCACTGTGATACAGGGCACTGTGAGGAGGGATACGCACTGTGATACAGGGCACTGTGAGGGGGGATACGCACTGTGATACAGGGCACTGTGAGGAGGGATACGCACTGTGATACAGGGCACTGTGAGGAGGGATACGCACTGTGATACAGGGCACTGTGAGGAGGGATACGCACTGTGATACTGGGCAAAGTGAGGAGGGATACGCACTGTGATACTGGGCACTGTGAGGGAGGACACGCACTGTGATACAGGGCACTGTGAGGAGGGACACGCACTGTGATACAGGGCACTGTGAGGAGGGACACGCACTGTGATACAGGGCACTGTGAGGAGGGACACGCACTGTGATACAGGGCACTGTGAGGAGGGACACGCACTGTGATACAGGGCACTGTGAGGAGGGACACGCACTGTGATACAGGGCACTGTGAGGAGGGACACGCACTGTGATACAGGGCACTGTGAGGAGGGACACGCACTGTGATACAGGGCACTGTGAGGAGGGACACGCACTGTGATACAGGGCACTGTGAGGGGGGATACGCACTGTGATACAGGGCACTGTGAGGAGGGATACACACTGTGATACAGGGCACTGTGAGGAGGGATACGCACTGTGATACAGGGCACTGTGAGGAGGGATACGCACTGTGATACAGGGCACTGTGAGGAGGGATACGCACTGTGATACAGGGCACTGTGAGGAGGGATACGCACTGTGATACAGGGCACTGTGAGGAGGGATACGCACTGTGATACAGGGCACTGTGAGGAGGGATACGCACTGTGATACAGGGCACTGTGAGGAGGGATACGCACTGTGATACAGGGCACTGTGAGGGGGGATACACACTGTGATACAGGGCACTGTGAGGGGGGACACGCACTGTGATACAGGGCACTGTGAGGAGGGACACGCACTGTGATACAGGGCACTGTGAGGAGGGACACGCACTGTGATACAGGGCACTGTGAGGAGGGACACGCACTGTGATACAGGGCACTGTGAGGGGGGATACACACTGTGATACAGGGCACTGTGAGGAGGGATACACACTGTGATACAGGGCACTGTGAGGAGGGACACGCACTGTGATACAGGGCACTGTGAGGAGGGACACGCACTGTGATACAGGGCACTGTGAGGAGGGATACGCACTGTGATACAGGGCACTGTGAGGAGGGACACGCACTGTGATACAGGGCACTGTGAGGGGGGATACGCACTGTGCTACAGGGCACTGTGAGGGGGGACACGCACTGTGCTACAGGGCACTGTGAGGGGGGACACGCACTGTGATACAGGGCACTGTGAGGAGGGAGACGCACTGTGATACAGGGCACTGTGAGGAGAGACACGCACTGTGATACAGGGCACTGTGAGGAGGGACACGCACTGTGATACAGGGCACTGTGAGGGGGGATACGCACTGTGATACAGGGCACTGTGAGGAGGGACACGCACTGTGATACAGGGCACTGTGAGGAGGGATACGCACTGTGATACAGGGCACTGTGAGGGGGGATACGCACTGTGATACAGGGCACTGTGAGGAGGGAGACGCACTGTGATACAGGGCACTGTGAGGAGGGAGACGCACTGTGATACAGGGCACTGTGAGGGGGGATACACACTGTGATACAGGGCACTGTGAGGAGGGACACGCACTGTGATACAGGGCACTGTGAGGAGGGATACACACTGTGATACTGGGCACTGTGAGGAGGGACACGCACTGTGATACAGGGCACTGTGAGGAGGGATACACACTGTGATACAGGGCACTGTGAGGAGGGATACACACTGTGATACAGGGCACTGTGAGGGGGGACACGCACTGTGATACAGGGCACTGTGAGGAGGGACACGCACTGTGATACAGGGCACTGTGAGGGGGGATACGCACTGTGATACAGGGCACTGTGAGGAGGGACACGCACTGTGATACAGGGCACTGTGAGGAGGGACACGCACTGTGATACAGGGCACTGTGAGGAGGGACACGCACTGTGATACAGGGCACTGTGAGGAGGGACACGCACTGTGATACAGGGCACTGTGAGGAGGGACACGCACTGTGATACAGGGCACTGTGAGGAGGGACACGCACTGTGATACAGGGCACTGTGAGGAGGGACACGCACTGTGATACAGGGCACTGTGAGGAGGGACACGCACTGTGATACAGGGCACTGTGAGGAGGGACACGCACTGTGATACAGGGCACTGTGAGGAGGGACACGCACTGTGATACAGGGCACTGTGAGGAGGGATACGCACTGTGATACAGGGCACTGTGAGGAGGGATACGCACTGTGATACAGGGCACTGTGAGGAGGGACACGCACTGTGATACAGGGCACTGTGAGGAGGGACACGCACTGTGATACAGGGCACTGTGAGGAGGGACACGCACTGTGATACAGGGCACTGTGAGGAGGGACACGCACTGTGATACAGGGCACTGTGAGGAGGGATACGCACTGTGATACAGGGCACTGTGAGGAGGGATACGCACTGTGATACAGGGCACTGTGAGGGGGGATACACACTGTGATACAGGGCACTGTGAGGGGGGACACGCACTGTGATACAGGGCACTGTGAGGAGGGACACGCACTGTGATACAGGGCACTGTGAGGAGGGACACGCACTGTGATACAGGGCACTGTGAGGAGGGACACGCACTGTGATACAGGGCACTGTGAGGGGGGATACACACTGTGATACAGGGCACTGTGAGGAGGGATACACACTGTGATACAGGGCACTGTGAGGAGGGACACGCACTGTGATACAGGGCACTGTGAGGAGGGACACGCACTGTGATACAGGGCACTGTGAGGAGGGATACGCACTGTGATACAGGGCACTGTGAGGAGGGACACGCACTGTGATACAGGGCACTGTGAGGGGGGATACGCACTGTGCTACAGGGCACTGTGAGGGGGGACACGCACTGTGCTACAGGGCACTGTGAGGGGGGACACGCACTGTGATACAGGGCACTGTGAGGAGGGAGACGCACTGTGATACAGGGCACTGTGAGGAGAGACACGCACTGTGATACAGGGCACTGTGAGGAGGGACACGCACTGTGATACAGGGCACTGTGAGGGGGGATACGCACTGTGATACAGGGCACTGTGAGGAGGGACACGCACTGTGATACAGGGCACTGTGAGGAGGGATACGCACTGTGATACAGGGCACTGTGAGGGGGGATACGCACTGTGATACAGGGCACTGTGAGGAGGGAGACGCACTGTGATACAGGGCACTGTGAGGAGGGAGACGCACTGTGATACAGGGCACTGTGAGGGGGGATACACACTGTGATACAGGGCACTGTGAGGAGGGACACGCACTGTGATACAGGGCACTGTGAGGAGGGATACACACTGTGATACTGGGCACTGTGAGGAGGGACACGCACTGTGATACAGGGCACTGTGAGGAGGGATACACACTGTGATACAGGGCACTGTGAGGAGGGATACACACTGTGATACAGGGCACTGTGAGGGGGGACACGCACTGTGATACAGGGCACTGTGAGGAGGGACACGCACTGTGATACAGGGCACTGTGAGGGGGGATACGCACTGTGATACAGGGCACTGTGAGGAGGGACACGCACTGTGATACAGGGCACTGTGAGGAGGGACACGCACTGTGATACAGGGCACTGTGAGGAGGGACACGCACTGTGATACAGGGCACTGTGAGGAGGGACACGCACTGTGATACAGGGCACTGTGAGGAGGGACACGCACTGTGATACAGGGCACTGTGAGGAGGGACACGCACTGTGATACAGGGCACTGTGAGGAGGGACACGCACTGTGATACAGGGCACTGTGAGGAGGGACACGCACTGTGATACAGGGCACTGTGAGGAGGGACACGCACTGTGATACAGGGCACTGTGAGGAGGGACACGCACTGTGATACAGGGCACTGTGAGGAGGGATACGCACTGTGATACAGGGCACTGTGAGGAGGGATACGCACTGTGATACAGGGCACTGTGAGGAGGGACACGCACTGTGATACAGGGCACTGTGAGGAGGGACACGCACTGTGATACAGGGCACTGTGAGGAGGGACACGCACTGTGATACAGGGCACTGTGAGGAGGGACACGCACTGTGATACAGGGCACTGTGAGGAGGGATACGCACTGTGATACAGGGCACTGTGAGGGGGGACACGCACTGTGATACAGGGCACTGTGAGGGGGGACACACACTGTGATACAGGGCACTGTGAGGGGGGATACACACTGTGATACAGGGCACTGTGAGGAGGGATACACACTGTGATACAGGGCACTGTGAGGAGGGATACGCACTGTGATACAGGGCACTGTGAGGGGGGATACGCACTGTGATACTGGTAAAGTGAGGAGGGATACGCACTGTGATACAGGGCACTGTGAGGAGGGACACGCACTGTGATACAGGGCACTGTGAGGGGGGATACACACTGTGATACAGGGCACTGTGAGGGGGGATACACACTGTGATACAGGGCACTGTGAGGGGGGATACACACTGTGATACAGGGCACTGTGAGGGGGGATACACACTGTGATACAGGGCACTGTGAGGGGGGATACACACTGTGATACAGGGCACTGTGAGGGGGGATACACACTGTGATACAGGGCACTGTGAGGAGGGACACACACTGTGATACAGGGCACTGTGAGGGGGGATACACACTGTGATACAGGGCATTGTGAGGGGGGATACGCACTGTGATACAGGGCACTGTGAGGAGGGATACACACTGATACAGGGCACTGTGAGGAGGGACACGCACTGTGATACAGGGCACTGTGAGGGGGGATACGCACTGTGATACAGGGCACTGTGAGGGGGGATACGCACTGTGATACAGGGCACTGTGAGGGGGGACACGCACTGTGATACAGGGCACTGTGAGGGGGGATACGCACTGTGATACAGGGCACTGTGAGGAGGGACACGCACTGTGATACAGGGCACTGTGAGGAAGGATACGCACTGTGATACAGGGCACTGTGAGGAGGGATACGCACTGTGATACAGGGCACTGTGAGGAGGGACACGCACTGTGATACAGGGCACTGTGAGGAGGGATACTCACTGTGATACAGGGCACTGTGAGGTGGGATACGCACTGTGATACAGGGCACTGTGAGGGGGGATACGCACTGTGATACAGGGCACTGTGAGGAGGGATACGCACTGTGATACAGGGCACTGTGAGGAGGGACACGCACTGTGATACAGGGCACTGTGAGGGGGGATACGCACTGTGATACAGGGCACTGTGAGGGGGGATACGCACTGTGATACAGGGCACTGTGAGGAGGGACACGCACTGTGATACAGGGCACTGTGAGGAGGGATACGCACTGTGATACAGGGCACTGTGAGGAGGGACACACACTGTGATACAGGGCACTGTGAGGAGGGACACGCACTGTGATACAGGGCACTGTGAGGAGGGATACGCACTGTGATACTGGGCAAAGTGAGGGGGGATACGCACTGTGATACAGGGCACTGTGAGGGAGGACACGCACTGTGATACAGGGCACTGTGAGGAGGGACACGCACTGTGATACAGGGCACTGTGAGGAGGGACACGCACTGTGATACAGGGCACTGTGAGGAGGGACACGCACTGTGATACAGGGCACTGTGAGGAGGGACACGCACTGTGATACAGGGCACTGTGAGGAGGGACACGCACTGTGATACAGGGCACTGTGAGGAGGGACACGCACTGTGCAACAGGGCACTGTGAGGGGGGACACGCAATGTGATACAGGGCACTGTGAGGGGGGATACGCACTGTGATACAGGGCACTGTGAGGAGGGATACGCACTGTGATACAGGGCACTGTGAGGAGGGATACGCACTGTGATACAGGGCACTGTGAGGGGGGATACGCACTGTGATACAGGGCACTGTGAGGAGGGACACGCACTGTGATACAGGGCACTGTGAGGAGGGACACGCACTGTGATCCAGGGCACTGTGAGGAGGGACACGCACTGTGATACAGGGCACTGTGAGGAGGGATACGCACTGTGATACAGGGCACTGTGAGGAGGGATACACACTGTGATACAGGGCACTGTGAGGAGGGATACGCACTGTGATGCAGAGCACTGTGTGGAGGGATACACACTGAGATACAGGGCACTGTGAGGAGGGATACGCACTGTGATGCAGAGCACTGTGAGGAGGGATACACACTGTGATACAGGGCACTGTGAGGAGGGATACACAATGTGATACAGGGCACTGTGAGGAGGGATACACACTGTGATACAGGGCACTGTGAGGAGGGATACGCACTGTGATACAGGGCACTGTGAGGGGGGATACACTGTGATACAGGGCACTGTGAGGAGGGATACGCACTGTGATACAGAGCACTGTGAGGGGGGATACGCACTGTGATACTGGGCACTGTGAGGGGGGACACGCACTGTGATACAGGGCACTGTGAGGAGGGACACGCACTGTGATACAGGGCACTGTGAGGAGGGACACGCACTGTGATACAGGGCACTGTGAGGGGGGACACGCACTGTGATACACGGCACTGTGAGGGGGGATACGCACTGTGATACTGGGCAAAGTGAGGAGGGATACGCACTGTGATACAGGGCACTGTGAGGAGGGACACGCACTGTGATACAGGGCACTGTGAGGAGGGACACGCACTGTGATACAGGGCACTGTGAGGAGGGACACGCACTGTGATACAGGGCACTGTGAGGAGGGACACGCACTGTGATACAGGGCACTGTGAGGAGGGACACGCACTGTGATACAGGGCACTGTGAGGAGGGACACGCACTGTGATACAGGGCACTGTGAGGAGGGACACGCACTGTGATACAGGGCACTGTGAGGAGGGACACGCACTGTGATACAGGGCACTGTGAGGAGGGATACGCACTGTGATACAGGGCACTGTGAGCAGGGACACGCACTGTGATACAGGGCACTGTGAGGAGGGACACGCACTGTGATACAGGGCACTGTGAGGAGGGACACACACTGTGATACAGGGCACTGTGAGGGGGGATACACACTGTGATACAGGGCACTGTGAGGGGGGATACACACTGTGATACAGGGCACTGTGAGGGGGGATACACACTGATACAGGGCACTGTGAGGAGGGATACACACTGTGATACAGGGCACTGTGAGGGGGGATACACACTGTGATACAGGGCACTGTGAGGGGGGATACACACTGTGATACAGGGCACTGTGAGGAGGGACACACACTGTGATACAGGGCACTGTGAGGGGGGATACACACTGTGATACAGGGCACTGTGAGGGGGGATACGCACTGTGATACAGGGCACTGTGAGGAGGGATACACACTGATACAGGGCACTGTGAGTAGGGACACACAATGTGATACAGGGCACTGTGAGGGGGGATACGCACTGTGATACAGGGCACTGTGAGGGGGGATACGCACTGTGATACAGGGCACTGTGAGGAGGGACACGCACTGTGATACAGGGCACTGTGAGGAAGGATACGCACTGTGATACAGGGCACTGTGAGGAGGGATACGCACTGTGATACAGGGCACTGTGAGGAGGGACACGCACTGTGATACAGGGCACTGTGAGGAGGGAGACGCACTGTGATACAGGGCACTGTGAGGAGGGACACGCACTGTGATACAGGGCACTGTGAGGAGGGACACGCACTGTGATACAGGGCACTGTGAGGAGGGACACGCACTGTGATACAGGGCACTGTGAGGAGGGACACGCACTGTGATACAGGGCACTGTGAGGAGGGACACGCACTGTGATACAGGGCACTGTGAGGAGGGACACGCACTGTGATACAGGGCACTGTGAGGAGGGACACGCACTGTGATACAGGGCACTGTGAGGAGGGATACGCACTGTGATACAGGGCACTGTGAGGAGGGATACGCACTGTGATACAGGGCACTGTGAGGAGGGATACGCACTGTGATACAGGGCACTGTGAGGAGGGATACGCACTGTGATACAGGGCACTGTGAGGGGGGATACGCACTGTGATACTGGGCAAAGTGAGGAGGGATACGCACTGTGATACAGGGCACTGTGAGGAGGGACACGCACTGTGATACAGGGCACTGTGAGGAGGGACACGCACTGTGATACAGGGCACTGTGAGGAGGGACACGCACTGTGATACAGGGCACTGTGAGGAGGGACACGCACTGTGATACAGGGCACTGTGAGGAGGGACACGCACTGTGATACAGGGCACTGTGAGCAGGGACACGCACTGTGATACAGGGCACTGTGAGGAGGGACACGCACTGTGATACAGGGCACTGTGAGGGGGGATACGCACTGTGATACAGGGCACTGTGAGGAGGGACACGCACTGTGATACAGGGCACTGTGAGGAGGGATACGCACTGTGATACAGGGCACTGTGAGGAGGGATACGCACTGTGATACAGGGCACTGTGAGGAGGGATGCACACTGTGATACAGGGCACTGTGAGGAGGGATACACACTGTGATACAGGGCACTGTGAGGGGGGATACACACTGTGATACAGGGCACTGTGAGGAGGGACACGCACTGTGATACAGGGCACTGAGAGGAGGGATACGCACTGTGATACAGGGCACTGTGAGGGGGGATACGCACTGTGATACAGGGCACTGTGAGGGGGGATACGCACTGTGATACAGGGCACTGTGAGGGGGGATACGCACTGTGATACAGGGCACTGTGAGGAGGGACACGCACTGTGATACAGGGCACTGTGAGGGGGGATACGCACTGTGATACAGGGCACTGTGAGGAGGGACACGCACTGTGATACAGGGCACTGTGAGGAGGGACACGCACTGTGCAACAGGGCACTGTGAGGGGGGATACGCACTGTGATACAGGGCACTGTGAGGAGGGACACACAGTGTGATACAGGGCACTGTGAGGAGGGATACACACTGTGATACAGGGCACTGTGAGGAGGGATACACACTGTGATACAGGGCACTGTGAGGAGGGATACACACTGTGATACAGGGCACTGTGAGGAGGGATACACACTGTGATACAGGGCACTGTGAGGAGGGATACACACTGTGATACAGGGCACTGTGAGGAGGGATACACACTGTGATACAGGGCACTGTGAGGGGGGATACACACTGTGATACAGGGCACTGTGAGGGGGGATACACACTGTGATACAGGGCACTGTGAGGGGGGATACACACTGTGATACAGAGCACTGTGAGGGGGGATACGCACTGTGATACAGGGCACTGTGAGGGGGGATACACACTGTGATACAGAGCACTGTGAGGGGGGATACACACTGTGATACAGAGCACTGTGAGGGGGGATACACACTGTGATACAGGGCACTGTGAGGGGGGATACACACTGTGATACAGAGCACTGTGAGGGGGGATACGCACTGTGATACAGGGCACTGTGAGGGGGGATACACACTGTGATACAGGGCACTGTGAGGGGGGATACACACTGTGATACAGAGCACTGTGAGGGGGGATACACACTGTGATACAGAGCACTGTGAGGAGGGACACACACTGTGATACAGGGCACTGTGAGGGGGGATACACACTGTGATACAGGGCATTGTGAGGGGGGATACGCACTGTGATACAGGGCACTGTGAGGAGGGATACACATTGATACAGGGCACTGTGAGGAGGGACACACACTGTGATACAGGGCACTGTGAGGGGGGATACACACTGTGATACAGGGCACTGTGAGGGGGGATACGCACTGTGCTACAGGGCACTGTGAGGAGGGACACGCACTGTGATACAGGGCACTGAGGAGGGACACGCACTGTGATACAGGGCACTGTGAGGAGGGACACGCACTGTAATACAGGGCACTGTGAGGAGGGACACGCACTGTGATACAGGGCACTGTGAGGAGGGACACGCACTGTGATACAGGGCACTGTGAGGGGGGATAAACACTGTGATAGAGGGCACTGTGAGGAGGGATACACACTGTGATACAGGGCACTGTGAGGGGGGACACGCACTGTGATACAGGGCACTGTGAGGAGAGACACGCACTGTGATACAGGGCACTGTGAGGGGGGACACGCACTGTGATACAGGGCACTGTGAGGGGGGATACGCACTGTGATACAGGGCACTGTGAGGAGGGACACGCACTGTGATACAGGGCACTGTGAGGAAGGATACGCACTGTGATACAGGGCACTGTGAGGAGGGATACGCACTGTGATACAGGGCACTGTGAGGAGGGATACGCACTGTGATACAGGGCACTGTGAGGAGGGACACGCACTGTGATACAGGGCACTGTGAGGAGGGACACGCACTGTGATACAGGGCACTGTGAGGAGGGACACGCACTGTGATACAGGGCACTGTGAGGAGGGATACGCACTGTGATACAGGGCACTGTGAGGAGGGACACGCACTGTGATACAGGGCACTGTGAGGGGGGACACGCACTGTGATACAGGGCACTGTGAGGGGGGATACGCACTGTGATACAGGGCACTGTGAGGAGGGATACACACTGTGATACTGGGCACTGTGAGGAGGGACACGCACTGTGATACAGGGCACTGTGAGGAGGGATACGCACTGTGATACAGGGCACTGTGAGGGGGGATACGCACTGTGATACAGGGCACTGTGAGGAGGGATACACACTGTGATACTGGGCACTGTGAGGAGGGACACGCACTGTGATACAGGGCACTGTGAGGAGGGATACGCACTGTGATACAGGGCACTGTGAGGAGGGACACGCACTGTGATACAGGGCACTGTGAGGGGGGATACGCACTGTGATACAGGGCACTGTGAGGAGGGATACACACTGTGATACTGGGCACTGTGAGGAGGGACACGCACTGTGATACAGGGCACTGTGAGGGGGGATACGCACTGTGATACAGGGCACTGTGAGGAGGGATACACACTGTGATACTGGGCACTGTGAGGAGGGACACGCACTGTGATACAGGGCACTGTGAGGAGGGACACGCACTGTGATACAGGGCACTGTGAGGAGGGACACGCACTGTGATACAGGGCACTGTGAGGAGAGACACGCACTGTGATACAGGGCACTGTGAGGGGGGATACGCACTGTGATACAGGGCACGGTGAGGGGGGATACGCACTGTGATACAGGGCACTGTGAGGAGGGACACGCACTGTGATACAGGGCACTGTGAGGAAGGATACGCACTGTGATACAGGGCACTGTGAGGAGGGATACGCACTGTGATACAGGGCACTGTGAGGAGGGACACGCACTGTGATACAGGGCACTGTGAGGAGGGACACGCACTGTGATACAGGGCACTGTGAGGAGGGACACGCACTGTGATACAGGGCACTGTGAGGAGGGACACGCACTGTGATACAGGGCACTGTGAGGAGGGACACGCACTGTGATACAGGGCACTGTGAGGAGGGACACGCACTGTGATACAGGGCACTGTGAGGGGGGATACGCACTGTGATACAGGGCACTGTGAGGAGGGATACACACTGTGATACTGGGCACTGTGAGGAGGGACACGCACTGTGATACAGGGCACTGTGAGGAGGGATACGCACTGTGATACAGGGCACTGTGAGGAGGGACACGCACTGTGATACAGGGCACTGTGAGGGGGGACACTCACTGTGACACAGGGCACTGTGAGGAGGGACACACACTGTGATACAGGGCACTGTTAGGGGGGACACGCACTGTGATACAGGGCACTGTGAGGAGGGACACGCACTGTGATACAGGGCACTGTGAGGAGGGACACGCACTGTGATACAGGGCACTGTGAGGAGGGACACGCACTGTGCAACAGGGCACTGTGAGGGGGGACACGCACTGTGATACAGGGCACTGTGAGGGGGGATACGCACTGTGATACAGGGCACTGTGAGGGGGGATACGCACTGTGATACAGGGCACTGTGAGGAGGGACACGCACTGTGATACAGGGCACTGTGAGGAGGGACACGCACTGTGATACAGGGCACTGTGAGGAGGGACACGCACTGTGCAACAGGGCACTGTGAGGGGGGACACGCACTGTGATACAGGGCACTGTGAGGGGGGATACGCACTGTGATACAGGGCACTGTGAGGGGGGATACGCACTGTGATACAGGGCACTGTGAGGGGGGATACGCACTGTGATACAGGGCACTGTGAGGGGGGATACGCACTGTGATACAGGGCACTGTGAGGGGGGATACGCACTGTGATACAGGGCACTGTGAGGAAGGATACGCACTGTGATACAGGGCACTGTGAGGAGGGATACGCACTGTGATACAGGGCACTGTGAGGAGGGATACACACTGTGATACAGGGCACTGTGAGGAGGGATACACACTGTGATACAGGGCACTGTGAGGAGGGATACACACTGTGATACAGGGCACTGTGAGGAGGGACACGCACTGTGATACAGGGCACTGTGAGGAGGGATACGCACTGTGATACAGGGCACTGTGAGGAGGGATACGCACTGTGATACAGGGCACTGTGAGGGGGGATACGCACTGTGATACAGGGCACTGTGAGGGGGGACACGCACTGTGATACAGGGCACTGTGAGGAGGGACACGCACTGTGATACAGGGCACTGTGAGGAGGGACACGCACTGTGATACAGGGCACTGTGAGGAGGGACACGCACTGTGATACAGGGCACTGTGAGGAGGGACACGCACTGTGATACAGGGCACTGTGAGGAGGGACACGCACTGTGATACAGGGCACTGTGAGGAGGGACACGCACTGTGATACAGGGCACTGTGAGGGGGGATACACACTGTGATACAGGGCACTGTGAGGGGGGATACACACTGTGATACAGGGCACTGTGAGGGGGGATACACACTGATACAGGGCACTGTGAGGAGGGATACACACTGTGATACAGGGCACTGTGAGGGGGGATACACACTGTGATACAGGGCACTGTGAGGGGGGATGCACACTGTGATACAGGGCACTGTGAGGAGGGACACACACTGTGATACAGGGCACTGTGAGGAGGGACACGCACTGTGATACAGGGCACTGTGAGGAGGGATACACACTGTGATACAGGGCACTGTGAGGAGGGATGCACACTGTGATACAGGGCACTGTGAGGGGGGATACACACTGTGATACAGGGCACTGTGAGGGGGGATACACACTGATACAGGGCACTGTGAGGAGGGATACACACTGTGATACAGGGCACTGTGAGGGGGGATACACACTGTGATACAGGGCACTGTGAGGAGGGACACGCACTGTGATACAGGGCACTGTGAGGAGGGACACGCACTGTGATACAGGGCACTGAGAGGAGGGATACACACTGTGATACAGGGCACTGTGAGGAGGGATACACACTGTGATACAGGGCACTGTGAGGAGGGATACACACTGTGATACAGGGCACTGTGAGGAGGGATACACACTGTGATACAGGGCACTGTGAGGAGGGATGCACACTGTGATACAGGGCACTGTGAGGGGGGATACACACTGTGATACAGGGCACTGTGAGGGGGGATACACACTGTGATACAGGGCACTGTGAGGGGGGATACACACTGATACAGGGCACTGTGAGGAGGGATACACACTGTGATACAGGGCACTGTGAGGGGGGATACACACTGTGATACAGGGCACTGTGAGGAGGGACACGCACTGTGATACAGGGCACTGTGAGGAGGGACACGCACTGTGATACAGGGCACTGAGAGGAGGGATACACACTGTGATACAGGGCACTGTGAGGAGGGATACACACTGTGATACAGGGCACTGTGAGGAGGGATACACACTGTGATACAGGGCACTGTGAGGAGGGATACACACTGTGATACAGGGCACTGTGAGGGGGGATACACACTGTGATACAGGGCACTGTGAGGAGGGATACACACTGTGATACAGGGCACTGTGAGGAGGGATACACACTGTGATACAGGGCACTGTGAGGAGGGATACACACTGTGATACAGGGCACTGTGAGGAGGGATACACACTGTGATACAGGGCACTGTGAGGGGGGATACACACTGTGATACAGGGCACTGTGAGGGGGGATACACACTGTGATACAGGGCACTGTGAGGAGGGACACACACTGTGATACAGGGCACTGTGAGGGGGGATACACACTGTGATACAGGGCATTGTGAGGGGGGGATACGCACTGTGATACAGGGCACTGTGAGGAGGGATACACATTGATACAGGGCACTGTGAGGAGGGACACACACTGTGATACAGGGCACTGTGAGGAGGGACACGCACTGTGATACAGGGCACTGTGAGGAGAGACACGCACTGTGATACAGGGCACTGTGAGGGGGGATACGCACTGTGATACAGGGCACTGTGAGGGGGGATACGCACTGTGATACAGGGCACTGTGAGGAGGGACACGCACTGTGATACAGGGCACTGTGAGGAAGGATACGCACTGTGATACAGGGCACTGTGAGGAGGGATACGCACTGTGATACAGGGCACTGTGAGGAGGGACACGCACTGTGATACAGGGCACTGTGAGGAGGGACACGCACTGTGATACAGGGCACTGTGAGGAGGGACACGCACTGTGATACAGGGCACTGTGAGGAGGGATACGCACTGTGATACAGGGCACTGTGAGGAGGGATACGCACTGTGATACAGGGCACTGTGAGGAGGGACACGCACTGTGATACAGGGCACTGTGAGGAGGGACATACACTGTGATACAGGGCACTGTTAGGGGGGACACGCACTGTGATACAGGGCACTGTGAGGAGGGACACGCACTGTGATACAGGGCACTGTGAGGAGGGACACGCACTGTGATACAGGGCACTGTGAGGAGGGATACGCACTGTGATACAGGGCACTGTGAGGAGGGACACGCACTGTGATACAGGGCACTGTGAGGAGGGACACGCACTGTGATACAGGGCACTGTGAGGAGGGACACGCACTGTGCAACAGGGCACTGTGAGGGGGGACACGCACTGTGATACAGGGCACTGTGAGGAGGGATACGCACTGTGATACAGGGCACTGTGAGGGGGGATACGCACTGTGATACAGGGCACTGTGAGGGGGGGATACGCACTGTGATACAGGGCACTGTGAGGAGGGATACGCACTGTGATACAGGGCACTGTGAGGAGGGATACGCACTGTGATACAGGGCACTGTGAGGAGGGATACGCACTGTGATACAGGGCACTGTGAGGGGGGATACGCACTGTGATACAGGGCACTGTGAGGGGGGACACGCACTGTGATACAGGGCACTGTGAGGAGGGACACGCACTGTGATACAGGGCACTGTGAGGAGGGACACGCACTGTGATACAGGGCACTGTGAGGAGGGACACGCACTGTGATACAGGGCACTGTGAGGAGGGACACGCACTGTGATACAGGGCACTGTGAGGAGGGACACGCACTGTGATACAGGGCACTGTGAGGAGGGACACGCACTGTGATACAGGGCACTGTGAGGAGGGACACGCACTGTGATACAGGGCACTGTGAGGGGGGATACACACTGTGATACGGGGCACTGTGAGGGGGGATACACACTGTGATACAGGGCACTGTGAGGGGGGATACACACTGATACAGGGCACTGTGAGGAGGGATACACACTGTGATACAGGGCACTGTGAGGGGGGATACACACTGTGATACAGGGCACTGTGAGGGGGGATACACACTGTGATACAGGGCACTGTGAGGAGGGACACACACTGTGATACAGGGCACTGTGAGGGGGGATACACACTGTGATACAGGGCACTGTGAGGGGGGATACGCACTGTGATACAGGGCACTGTGAGGAGGGACACGCACTGTGATACAGGGCACTGTGAGGAAGGATACGCACTGTGATACAGGGCACTGTGAGGAGGGATACGCACTGTGATACAGGGCACTGTGAGGAAGGATACGCACTGAGATACAGGGCACTGTGAGGAGGGACACGCACTGTGATACAGGGCACTGTGAGGAGGGACACGCACTGTGATACAGGGCACTGTGAGGAGGGACACGCACTGTGATACAGGGCACTGTGAGGAAGGATACGCACTGTGATACAGGGCACTGTGAGGAGGGACACGCACTGTGATACAGGGCACTGTGAGGAAGGATACGCACTGTGATACAGGGCACTGTGAGGAGGGACACGCACTGTGATACAGGGCACTGTGAGGAAGGATACGCACTGTGATACAGGGCACTGTGAGGAGGGACACGCACTGTGATACAGGGCACTGTGAGGAAGGATACGCACTGTGATACAGGGCACTGTGAGGAAGGATACGCACTGTGATACAGGGCACTGTGAGGAAGGATACGCACTGTGATACAGGGCACTGTGAGGAGGGACACGCACTGTGATACAGGGCACTGTGAGGAGGGACACGCACTGTGATACAGGGCACTGTGAGGAGGGACACGCACTGTGATACAGGGCACTGTGAGGAGGGACACGCACTGTGATACAGGGCACTGTGAGGAGGGACACGCACTGTGATACAGGGCACTGTGAGGAGGGACACGCACTGTGATACAGGGCACTGTGAGGAGGGACACGCACTGTGATACAGGGCACTGTGAGGAGGGACACGCACTGTGATACAGGGCACTGTGAGGAGGGATACACACTGTGATACAGGGCACTGTGAGGGGGGACACTCACTGTGACACAGGGCACTGTGAGGAGGGACACACACTGTGATACAGGGCACTGTTAGGGGGGACACACACTGTGATACAGGGCACTGTGAGGAGGGACACGCACTGTGATACAGGGCACTGTGAGGAGGGACACGCACTGTGCAACAGGGCACTGTGAGGGGGGACACGCACTGTGCAACAGGGCACTGTGAGGGGGGACACGCACTGTGATACAGGGCACTGTGAGGAGGGATACGCACTGTGATACAGGGCACTGTGAGGGGGGATACGCACTGTGATACAGGGCACTGTGAGGGGGGATACGCACTGTGATACAGGGCACTGTGAGGAGGGACACGCACTGTGATACAGAGCACTGTGAGGGGGGATACGCACTGTGATACAGGGCACTGTGAGGAGGGATACGCACTGTGATACAGGGCACTGTGAGGAGGGATACGCACTGTGATACAGGGCACTGTGAGGAGGGATACGCACTGTGATACAGGGCACTGTGAGGAGGGATACGCACTGTGATACAGGGCACTGTGAGGAGGGATACGCACTGTGATACAGGGCACTGTGAGGTGGGATACGCACTGTGATACAGGGCACTGTGAGGAGGGACACGCACTGTGATACAGGGCACTGTGAGGAGGGACACGCACTGTGATACAGGGCACTGTGAAGAGGGACACGCACTGTGATACAGGGCACTGTGAGGGGGGATACACACTGTGATACAGGGCACTGTGAGGGGGGATACACACTGTGATACAGGGCACTGTGAGGGGGGATACCCACTGTGATACAGGGCACTGTGAGGAGGGACACGCACTGTGATACAGGGCACTGTGAGGAGGAGGGATACACACTGTGATACAGGGCACTGTGAGGAGGGATACGCACTGTGATACTGGGCACTGTGAGGGGGGATACGCACTGTGATACAGGGCACTGTGAGGAGGGACACGCACTGTGATACAGGGCACTGTGAGGAGGGACACGCACTGTGATACAGGGCACTGTGAGGAGGGATACGCACTGTGATACAGGGCACTGTGAGGAGGGATACGCACTGTGATACAGGGCACTGTGAGGAGGGACACACACTGTGATACAGGGCACTGTGAGGGGGGATACACACTGTGATACAGGGCACTGTGAGGGGGGATACACACTGTGATACAGGGCACTGTGAGGGGGGACACGCACTGTGATACAGGGCACTGTGAGGAGGAGGGATACGCACTGTGATACAGGGCACTGTGAGGAGGGATACGCACTGTGATACTGGGCACTGTGAGGGGGGATACGCACTGTGATACAGGGCACTGTGAGGAGGGACACGCACTGTGATACAGGGCACTGTGAGGAGGGACACGCACTGTGATACAGGGCACTGTGAGGAGGGATACGCACTGTGATACAGGGCACTGTGAGGAGGGATACGCACTGTGATACAGGGCACTGTGAGGAGGGACACACACTGTGATACAGGGCACTGTGAGGGGGGATACACACTGTGATACAGGGCACTGTGAGGGGGGAGACACACTGTGATACAGGGCACTGTGAGGGGGGATACACACTGTGATACAGGGCACTGTGAGGAGGGATACACACTGTGATACAGGGCACTGTGAGGGGGGATACACACTGTGATACAGGGCACTGTGAGGGGGGATACGCACTGTGATACAGGGCACTGTGAGGAGGGATACACACTGATACAGGGCACTGTGAGGGGGGATACGCACTGTGATACAGGGCACTGTGAGGAGGGACACGCACTGTGATACAGGGCACTGTGAGGGGGGACACTCACTGTGATACAGGGCACTGTGAGGAGGGACACGCACTGTGCAACAGGGCACTGTGAGGGGGGACACGCACTGTGATACAGGGCACTGTGAGGGGGGACACGCACTGTGATACAGGGCACTGTGAGGAGGGATACGCACTGTGATACAGGGCACTGTGAGGAGGGATACGCACTGTGATACAGGGCACTGTGAGGAGGGATACGCACTGTGATACAGGGCACTGTGAGGAGGGATACGCACTGTGATACAGGGCACTGTGAGGAGGGATACGCACTGTGATACAGGGCACTGTGAGGAGGGATACGCACTGTGATACAGGGCACTGTGAGGGAGGATACGCACTGTGATACAGGGCACTGTGAGGAGGGACACACACTGTGATACAGGGCACTGTGAGGAGGGAGACGCACTGTGATACAGGGCACTGTGAGGAGGGATACGCACTGTGATGCAGAGCACTGTGTGGAGGGATACACACTGTGATACAGGGCACTGTGAGGAGGGATACGCACTGTGATACAGGGCACTGTGAGGAGGGATACACACTGTGATACAGGGCACTGTGAGGAGGGACACGCACTGTGATGCAGAGCACTGTGAGGAGGGATACACACTGTGATACAGGGCACTGTGAGGAGGGATACGCACTGTGATACAGGGCACTGTGAGGAGGGATACACACTGTGATACAGGGTACTGTGAGGAGGGATACGCACTGTGATACAGGGCACTGTGAGGAGGGATACGCACTGTGATACAGGGCACTGTGAGGAGGGATACGCACTGTGATACAGGGCACTGTGAGGAGGGATACGCACTGTGATACAGGGCACTGTGAGGGGGGATACACACTGTGATACAGGGCACTGTGAGGAGGGATACGCACTGTGATACAGAGCACTGTGAGGGGGGATACGCACTGTGATACAGGGCACTGTGAGGAGGGATACGCACTGTGATGCAGAGCACTGTGTGGAGGGATACCCACTGTGATACAGGGCACTGTGAGGAGGGATACGCACTGTGATGCAGAGCACTGTGAGGAGGGATACACACTGTGATACAGGGCACTGTGAGGAGGGATCCGCACTGTGATACAGGGCACTGTGAGGAGGGATGCACACTGTGATACAGGGTACTGTGAGGAGGGATACGCACTGTGATACAGGGCACTGTGAGGAGGGATACGCACTGTGATACAGGGCACTGTGAGGAGGGATACGCACTGTGATACAGGGCACTGTGAGGGGGGATACACACTGTGATACAGAGCACTGTGAGGGGGGACACGCACTGTGATACAGGGCACTGTGAGGGGGGATACACACTGTGATACAGGGCACTGAGAGGAGGGATACGCACTGTGATACAGAGCACTGTGAGGGGGGATACGCACTGTGATACTGGGCACTGTGAGGGGGGATACACACTGTGATACTGGGCAAAGTGAGGAGGGATACGCACTGTGATATAGGGCACTGTGAGGAGGGACACGCACTGTGATACAGGGCACTGTGAGGGGGGATACACACTGTGATACAGGGCACTGTGAGGAGGGATACGCACCGTGATACAGGGCACTGTGAGGAGGGATACGCACTGTGATACTGGGCAAAGTGAGGAGGGATACGCACTGTGATACAGGGCACTGTGAGGAGGGACACGCACTGTGATACAGGGCACTTTGAGGAGGGACACGCACTGTGATACAGGGCACTGTGAGGGGGGATACGCACTGTGATACAGGGCACTGTGAGGAGGGATACGCACTGTGATACAGGGCACTGTGAGGAGGGACACGCACTGTGATACAGGGCACTGTGAGGAGGGACACGCACTGCGATACAGGGCACTGTGAGGAGGGACACACACTGTGATACAGGGCACTGTGAGGAGGGACACGCACTGTGATACAGGGCACTGTGAGGAGGGACACGCACTGTGATACAGGGCACTGTGAGGAGGGATACGCACTGTGATACAGGGCACTGTGAGGAGGGATACGCACTGTGATACAGGGCACTGTGAGGAGGGACACACACTGTGATACAGGGCACTGTGAGGAGGGACACACACTGTGATACAGGGCACTGTGAGGGGGGATACACACTGTGATACAGGGCACTGTGAGGAGGGATACACACTGTGATACAGGGCACTGTGAGGGGGGATACACACTGTGATACAGGGCATTGTGAGGGGGGATACACACTGTGATACAGGGCACTGTGAGGAGGGACACACACTGTGATACAGGGCACTGTGAGGGGGGATACACACTGTGATACAGGGCACTGTGAGGAGGGATCCGCACTGTGATACAGGACACTGTGAGGAGGGATACGCACTGTGATTCAGGGCACTGTGAGGGGGGACACACACTGTGATACAGGGTACTGTGAGGAGGGATACGCACTGTGATACAGGGCACTGTGAGGAGGGATACGCACTGTGATACAGGGCACTGTGAGGAGGGATACGCACTGTGATACAGGGCACTGTGAGGGGGGATACACACTGTGATACAGAGCACTGTGAGGGGGGACACGCACTGTGATACAGGGCACTGTGAGGGGGGATACACACTGTGATACAGGGCACTGTGAGGAGGGATACGCACTGTGATACAGAGCACTGTGAGGGGGGATACGCACTGTGATACTGGGCACTGTGAGGGGGGATACACACTGTGATACTGGGCAAAGTGAGGAGGGATACGCACTGTGATATAGGGCACTGTGAGGAGGGATACGCACTGTGATACAGGGCACTGTGAGGAGGGACACGCACTGTGATACAGGGCACTGTGAGGAGGGATACGCACTCTGATACAGGGCACTGTGAGGAGGGACACGCACTGTGATACAGGGCACTGTGAGGAGGGATACGCACTGTGATACAGGGCACTGTGAGGAGGGACACGCACTGTGATACAGGGCACTTTGAGGAGGGACACGCACTGTGATACAGGGCACTGTGAGGGGGGATACGCACTGTGATACTGGGCAAAGTGAGGAGGGATACGCACTGTGATACAGGGCACTTTGAGGAGGGACACGCACTGTGATACAGGGCACTGTGAGGAGGGATACGCACTGTGATACTGGGCAAAGTGAGGAGGGATACGCACTGTGATACAGGGCACTGTGAGGAGGGACACGCACTGTGATACAGGGCACTTTGAGGAGGGACACGCACTGTGATACAGGGCACTGTGAGGGGGGATACGCACTGTGATACAGGGCACTGTGAGGAGGGACACACACTGTGATACAGGGCACTGTGAGGGGGGATACACACTGTGATACAGGGCACTGTGAGGGGGGATACGCACTGTGATACAGGGCACTGTGAGGAGGGACACACACTGTGATACAGGGCACTGTGAGGAGGGATACGCACTGTGATACAGGGCACTGTGAGGAGGGACACGCACTGTGATACAGGGCACTGTGAGGAGGGACACGCACTGTGATACAGGGCACTGTGAGGAGGGATACGCACTGTGATACAGGGCACTGTGAGGAGGGACACGCACTGTGATACAGGGCACTGTGAGGAGGGACACGCACTGTGATACAGGGCACTGTGAGGAGGGACACGCACTGTGATACAGGGCACTGTGAGGGGGGACACTCACTGTGATACAGGGCACTGTGAGGAGGGACACACACTGTGATACAGGGCACTGTTAGGGGGGACACGCACTGTGATACAGGGCACTGTGAGGAGGGACACGCACTGTGATACAGGGCACTGTGAGGAGGGACACGCACTGTGATACAGGGCACTGTGAGGAGGGACACGCACTGTGATACAGGGCACTGTGAGGAGGGACACGCACTGTGCAACAGGGCACTGTGACGGGGGACACGCACTGTGATACAGGGCACTGTGAGGAGGGATACGCACTGTGATACAGGGCACTGTGAGGGGGGATACGCACTGTGATACAGGGCACTGTGAGGGGGGATACGCACTGTGATACAGGGCACTGTGAGGAGGGACACGCACTGTGATACAGGGCACTGTGAGGAGGGACACGCACTGTGATACAGGGCACTGTGAGGAGGGACACGCACTGTGATACAGGGCACTGTGAGGAGGGACACGCACTGTGATACAGGGCACTGTGAGGAGGGACACGCACTGTGATACAGGGCACTGTGAGGGGGGATACACACTGTGATACAGGGCACTGTGAGGGGGGATACACACTGTGATACAGGGCACTGTGAGGAGGGATACACACTGTGATACAGGGCACTGTGAGGGGGGATACACACTGTGATACAGGGCACTGTGAGGGGGGATACACACTGTGATACAGGGCACTGTGAGGAGGGACACACACTGTGATACAGGGCACTGTGAGGGGGGATACACACTGTGATACAGGGCACTGTGAGGGGGGATACGCACTGTGATACAGGGCACTGTGAGGAGGGACACGCACTGTGATACAGGGCACTGTGAGGAAGGATACGCACTGTGATACAGGGCACTGTGAGGAGGGATACGCACTGTGATACAGGGCACTGTGAGGAAGGATACGCACTGTGATACAGGGCACTGTGAGGAGGGACACGCACTGTGATACAGGGCACTGAGGAGGGACACGCACTGTGATACAGGGCACTGTGAGGAGGGACACGCACTGTGATACAGGGCACTGTGAGGAGGGACACGCACTGTGATACAGGGCACTGTGAGGAAGGACACGCACTGTGATACAGGGCACTGTGAGGAGGGACACGCACTGTGATACAGGGCACTGTGAGGAAGGATACGCACTGTGATACAGGGCACTGTGAGGAGGGACACGCACTGTGATACAGGGCACTGTGAGGAAGGATACGCACTGTGATACAGGGCACTGTGAGGAGGGACACGCACTGTGATACAGGGCACTGTGAGGAAGGATACGCACTGTGATACAGGGCACTGTGAGGAAGGATACGCACTGTGATACAGGGCACTGTGAGGAGGGACACGCACTGTGATACAGGGCACTGAGAGGAGGGACACGCACTGTGATACAGGGCACTGTGAGGAGGGACACGCACTGTGATACAGGGCACTGTGAGGAGGGACACGCACTGTGATACAGGGCACTGTGAGGGGGGACACTCACTGTGACACAGGGCACTGTGAGGAGGGACACACACTGTGATACAGGGCACTGTTAGGGGGGACACGCACTGTGATACAGGGCACTGTGAGGAGGGACACGCACTGTGCAACAGGGCACTGTGAGGGGGGACACGCACTGTGCAACAGGGCACTGTGAGGGGGGACACGCACTGTGATACAGGGCACTGTGAGGAGGGATACGCACTGTGATACAGGGCACTGTGAGGGGGGATACGCACTGTGATACAGGGCACTGTGAGGGGGGATACGCACTGTGATACAGGGCACTGTGAGGAGGGACACGCACTGTGATACAGAGCACTGTGAGGGGGGATACGCACTGTGATACAGGGCACTGTGAGGAGCGATACGCACTGTGATACAGGGCACTGTGAGGAGGGATACGCACTGTGATACAGGGCACTGTGAGGAGGGATACGCACTGTGATACAGGGCACTGTGAGGAGGGATACGCACTGTGATACAGGGCACTGTGAGGAGGGATACGCACTGTGATACAGGGCACTGTGAGGAGGGATACGCACTGTGATACAGGGCACTGTGAGGAGGGACACGCACTGTGATACAGGGCACTGTGAGGAGGGACACGCACTGTGATACAGGGCACTGTGAAGAGGGACACGCACTGTGATACAGGGCACTGTGAGGGGGGATACACACTGTGATACAGGGCACTGTGAGGGGGGATACCCACTGTGATACAGGGCACTGTGAGGAGGGACACGCACTGTGATACAGGGCACTGTGAGGAGGAGGGATACACACTGTGATACAGGGCACTGTGAGGAGGGATACGCACTGTGATACTGGGCACTGTGAGGGGGGATACGCACTGTGATACAGGGCACTGTGAGGAGGGACACGCACTGTGATACAGGGCACTGTGAGGAGGGACACGCACTGTGATACAGGGCACTGTGAGGAGGGATACGCACTGTGATACAGGGCACTGTGAGGAGGGACACGCACTGTGATACAGGGCACTGTGAGGAGGGACACGCACTGTGATACAGGGCACTGTGAGGAGGGACACGCACTGTGATACAGGGCACTGTGAGGAGGGACACGCACTGTGATACAGGGCACTGTGAGGAGGGACACGCACTGTGATACAGGGCACTGTGAGGAGGGATACGCACTGTGATACAGGGCACTGTGAGGAGGGATACGCACTGTGATACAGGGCACTGTGAGGAGGGACACGCACTGTGATACAGGGCACTGTGAGGAGGGACACACACTGTGATACAGGGCACTGTGAGGGGGGATACACACTGTGATACAGGGCACTGTGAGGGGGGATACACACTGTGATACAGGGCACTGTGAGGGGGGACACGCACTGTGATACAGGGCACTGTGAGGAGGAGGGATACGCACTGTGATACAGGGCACTGTGAGGAGGGATACGCACTGTGATACTGGGCACTGTGAGGGGGGATACGCACTGTGATACAGGGCACTGTGAGGAGGGACACGCACTGTGATACAGGGCACTGTGAGGAGGGACACGCACTGTGATACAGGGCACTGTGAGGAGGGACACGCACTGTGATACAGGGCACTGTGAGGAGGGATACGCACTGTGATACAGGGCACTGTGAGGAGGGATACGCACTGTGATACAGGGCACTGTGAGGAGGGACACACACTGTGATACAGGGCACTGTGAGGGGGGATACACACTGTGATACAGGGCACTGTGAGGGGGGAGACACACTGTGATACAGGGCACTGTGAGGGGGGATACACACTGTGATACAGGGCACTGTGAGGAGGGATACACACTGTGATACAGGGCACTGTGAGGGGGGATACACACTGTGATACAGGGCACTGTGAGGAGGGACACACACTGTGATACAGGGCACTGTGAGGGGGGATACACACTGTGATACAGGGCACTGTGAGGGGGGATACGCACTGTGATACAGGGCACTGTGAGGAGGGATACACACTGATACAGGGCACTGTGAGGGGGGATACGCACTGTGATACAGGGCACTGTGAGGAGGGACACGCACTGTGATACAGGGCACTGTGAGGGGGGACACTCACTGTGATACAGGGCACTGTGAGGAGGGACACGCACTGTGCAACAGGGCACTGTGAGGGGGGACACGCACTGTGATACAGGGCACTGTGAGGGGGGACACGCACTGTGATACAGGGCACTGTGAGGAGGGATACGCACTGTGATACAGGGCACTGTGAGGAGGGATACGCACTGTGATACAGGGCACTGTGAGGAGGGATACGCACTGTGATACAGGGCACTGTGAGGGGGGACGCTCACTGTGATACAGGGCACTGTGAGGAGGGACACGCACTGTGCAACAGGGCACTGTGAGGGGGGACACGCACTGTGATACAGGGCACTGTGAGGGGGGACACGCACTGTGATACAGGGCACTGTGAGGAGGGATACGCACTGTGATACAGGGCACTGTGAGGAGGGATACGCACTGTGATACAGGGCACTGTGAGGAGGGACACGCACTGTGATACAGGGCACTGTGAGGAGGGACACGTACTGTGATACAGGGCACTGTGAGGAGGGATACGCACTGTGATACAGGGCACTGTGAGGAGGGATACGCACTGTGATACAGGGCACTGTGAGGAGGGATACGCACTGTGATACAGGGCACTGTGAGGGAGGATACGCACTGTGATACAGGGCACTGTGAGGAGGGACACACACTGTGATACAGGGCACTGTGAGGAGGGAGACGCACTGTGATACAGGGCACTGTGAGGAGGGATACGCACTGTGATGCAGAGCACTGTGTGGAGGGATACACACTGTGATACAGGGCACTGTGAGGAGGGATACGCACTGTGATACAGGGCACTGTGAGGAGGGATACACACTGTGATACAGGGCACTGTGAGGAGGGATACACACTGTGATACAGGGTACTGTGAGGAGGGATACACACTGTGATACAGGGTACTGTGAGGAGGGATACGCACTGTGATACAGGGCACTGTGAGGAGGGATACGCACTGTGATACAGGGCACTGTGAGGGGGGATACACACTGTGATACAGGGCACTGTGAGGAGGGATACGCACTGTGATACAGAGCACTGTGAGGGGGGATACGCACTGTGATACAGGGCACTGTGAGGAGGGATACGCACTGTGATGCAGAGCACTGTGTGGAGGGATACCCACTGTGATACAGGGCACTGTGAGGAGGGATACGCACTGTGATACAGGGCACTGTGAGGGGGGACACGCACTGTGATACAGGGCACTGTGAGGAGGGATACGCACTGTGATACAGGGCACTGTGAGGAGGGATCCGCACTGTGATACAGGGCACTGTGAGGAGGGATGCACACTGTGATACAGGGTACTGTGAGGAGGGATACGCACTGTGATACAGGGCACTGTGAGGAGGGATACGCACTGTGATACAGGGCACTGTGAGGAGGGATACGCACTGTGATACAGGGCACTGTGAGGGGGGATACACACTGTGATACAGAGCACTGTGAGGGGGGACACGCACTGTGATACAGGGCACTGTGAGGGGGGATACACACTGTGATACAGGGCACTGAGAGGAGGGATACGCACTGTGATACAGAGCACTGTGAGGGGGGATACGCACTGTGATACTGGGCACTGTGAGGGGGGATACACACTGTGATACTGGGCAAAGTGAGGAGGGATACGCACTGTGATATAGGGCACTGTGAGGAGGGACACGCACTGTGATACAGGGCACTGTGAGGAGGGATACGCACCGTGATACAGGGCACTGTGAGGAGGGATACGCACTGTGATACTGGGCAAAGTGAGGAGGGATACGCACTGTGATACAGGGCACTGTGAGGAGGGACACGCACTGTGATACAGGGCACTTTGAGGAGGGACACGCACTGTGATACAGGGCACTGTGAGGGGGGATACGCACTGTGATACAGGGCACTGTGAGGAGGGATACGCACTGTGATACAGGGCACTGTGAGGAGGGACACACACTGTGATACAGGGCACTGTGAGGAGGGACACGCACTGTGATACAGGGCACTGTGAGGAGGGATACGCACTGTGATACAGGGCACTGTGAGGAGGGATACGCACTGTGATACAGGGCACTGTGAGGAGGGACACACACTGTGATACAGGGCACTGTGAGGAGGGACACACACTGTGATACAGGGCACTGTGAGGAGGGATACACACTGTGATACAGGGCACTGTGAGGAGGGATACACACTGTGATACAGGGCACTGTGAGGGGGGACACACACTGTGATACAGGGCACTGTGAGGGGGGATACACACTGTGATACAGGGCACTGTGAGGAGGGACACACACTGTGATACAGGGCACTGTGAGGGGGGATACACACTGTGATACAGGGCACTGTGAGGAGGGACACACACTGTGATACAGGGCACTGTGAGGGGGGATACGCACTGTGATACAGGGCACTGTGAGGGGGGATACACACTGTGATACAGGGCATTGTGAGGGGGGATACACACTGTGATACAGGGCACTGTGAGGAGGGACACACACTGTGATACAGGGCACTGTGAGGGGGGATACACACTGTGATACAGGGCACTGTGAGGAGGGATCCGCACTGTGATACAGGACACTGTGAGGAGGGATACGCACTGTGATTCAGGGCACTGTGAGGGGGGACACACACTGTGATACAGGGTACTGTGAGGAGGGATACGCACTGTGATACAGGGCACTGTGAGGAGGGATACGCACTGTGATACAGGGCACTGTGAGGAGGGACACGCACTGTGATACAGGGCACTGTGAGGGGGGATACACACTGTGATACAGAGCACTGTGAGGGGGGACACGCACTGTGATACAGGGCACTGTGAGGGGGGATACACACTGTGATACAGGGCACTGTGAGGAGGGATACGCACTGTGATACAGAGCACTGTGAGGGGGGATACGCACTGTGATACTGGGCACTGTGAGGGGGGATACACACTGTGATACTGGGCAAAGTGAGGAGGGATACGCACTGTGATATAGGGCACTGTGAGGAGGGATACGCACTGTGATACAGGGCACTGTGAGGAGGGACACGCACTGTGATACAGGGCACTGTGAGGAGGGATACGCACTCTGATACAGGGCACTGTGAGGAGGGACACGCACTGTGATACAGGGCACTGTGAGGAGGGATACGCACTGTGATACAGGGCACTGTGAGGAGGGATACGCACTGTGATACTGGGCAAAGTGAGGAGGGATACGCACTGTGATACAGGGCACTGTGAGGAGGGACACGCACTGTGATACAGGGCACTTTGAGGAGGGACACGCACTGTGATACAGGGCACTGTGAGGGGGGATACGCACTGTGATACAGGGCACTGTGAGGAGGGATACGCACTGTGATACAGGGCACTGTGAGGAGGGACACGCACTGTGATACAGGGCACTGTGAGGAGGGACACACACTGTGATACAGGGCACTGTGAGGGGGGATACACACTGTGATACAGGGCACTGTGAGGAGGGACACACACTGTGATACAGGGCACTGTGAGGGGGGATACACACTGTGATACAGGGCACTGTGAGGGGGGATACGCACTGTGATACAGGGCACTGTGAGGAGGGACACACACTGTGATACAGGGCACTGTGAGGAGGGATACGCACTGTGATACAGGGCACTGTGAGGAGGGACACGCACTGTGATACAGGGCACTGTGAGGAGGGACACGCACTGTGATACAGGGCACTGTGAGGAGGGACACGCACTGTGATACAGGGCACTGTGAGGAGGGACACGCACTGTGATACAGGGCACTGTGAGGAGGGACACGCACTGTGATACAGGGCACTGTGAGGGGGGACACTCACTGTGATACAGGGCACTGTGAGGAGGGACACGCACTGTGATACAGGGCACTGTTAGGGGGGACACGCACTGTGATACAGGGCACTGTGAGGAGGGACACGCACTGTGATACAGGGCACTGTGAGGAGGGACACGCACTGTGATACAGGGCACTGTGAGGAGGGACACGCACTGTGATACAGGGCACTGTGAGGAGGGACACGCACTGTGATACAGGGCACTGTGAGGAGGGACACGCACTGTGCAACAGGGCACTGTGACGGGGGACACGCACTGTGATACAGGGCACTGTGAGGAGGGATACGCACTGTGATACAGGGCACTGTGAGGGGGGATACGCACTGTGATACAGGGCACTGTGAGGGGGGATACGCACTGTGATAGAGGGCACTGTGAGGAGGGACACGCACTGTGATACAGGGCACTGTGAGGAGGGACACGCACTGTGATACAGGGCACTGTGAGGAGGGACACGCACTGTGATACAGGGCACTGTGAGGAGGGACACGCACTGTGATACAGGGCACTGTGAGGGGGGATACACACTGTGATACAGGGCACTGTGAGGGGGGATACACACTGTGATACAGGGCACTGTGAGGAGGGACACGCACTGTGATACAGGGCACTGTGAGGAGGAGGGATACACACTGTGATACAGGGCACTGTGAGGAGGGATACACACTGTGATACTGGGCACTGTGAGGGGGGATACGCACTGTGATACAGGGCACTGTGAGGAGGGACACGCACTGTGATACAGGGCACTGTGAGGAGGGACACGCACTGTGATACAGGGCACTGTGAGGAGGGATACGCACTGTGATACAGGGCACTGTGAGGAGGGACACGCACTGTGATACAGGGCACTGTGAGGGGGGATACACACTGTGATACAGGGCACTGTGAGGGGGGATACACACTGTGATACAGGGCACTGTGAGGGGGGATACACACTGTGATACAGGGCACTGTGAGGGGGGATACACACTGTGATACAGGGCACTGTGAGGAGGGATACACACTGTGATACAGGGCACTGTGAGGGGGGATACTCACTGTGATACAGGGCACTGTGAGGGGGGATACACACTGACACAGGGCACTGTGAGGAGGGACACACACTGTGATACAGGGCACTGTGAGGGTGGATACGCACTGTGATACAGGGCACTGTGAGGGGGGATACGCACTGTGATACAGGGCACTGTGAGGGGGGATACGCACTGTGATACAGGGCACTGTGAGGGGGGATACGCACTGTGATACAGGGCACTGTGAGGAGGGACACGCACTGTGATACAGGGCACTGTGAGGAAGGATACGCACTGTGATACAGGGCACTGTGAGGAGGGATACGCACTGTGATACAGGGCACTGTGAGGAGGGACACGCACTGTGATACAGGGCACTGTGAGGAGGGATACGCACTGTGATACAGGGCACTGTGAGGAGGGACACGCACTGTGATACAGGGCACTGTGAGGAGGGACACGCACTGTGATACAGGGCACTGTGAAGAGGGACACGCACTGTGATACAGGGCACTGTGAGGAGGGACACGCACTGTGATACAGGGCACTGTGAGGGGGGATACGCACTGTGATACAGGGCACTGTGAGGAGGGACACGCACTGTGATACAGGGCACTGTGAGGAGGGACACGCACTGTGCAACAGGGCACTGTGAGGGGGGACACGCACTGTGAGACAGGGCACTGTGAGGGGGGATACGCACTGTGATACAGGGCACTGTGAGGGGGGATACGCACTGTGATACAGGGCACTGTGAGGGGGGATACGCACTGTGATACAGGGCACTGTGAGGAGGGATACGCACTGTGATACAGGGCACTGTGAGGAGGGATACGCACTGTGATACAGGGCACTGTGAGGAGGGATACGCACTGTGATACAGGGCACTGTGAGGAGGGATACGCACTGTGATACAGGGCACTGTGAGGAGGGATACGCACTGTGATACAGGGCACTGTGAGGAGGGATACGCACTGTGATACAGGGCACTGTGAGGAGGGATACGCACTGTGATACAGGGCACTGTGAGGAGGGATACGCACTGTGATACAGGGCACTGTGAGGAGGGATACGCACTGTGATACAGGGCACTGTGAGGGAGGATACGCACTGTGATACAGGGCACTGTGAGGAGGGATACGCACTGTGATACAGGGCACTGTGAGGAGGGATACACACTGTGATACAGGGCACTGTGAGGAGGGATACACACTGTGATACAGGGCACTGTGAGGAGGGATACGCACTGTGATGCAGGGCACTGTGAGGAGGGATACACACTGTGATACAGGGTACTGTGAGGAGGGATACGCACTGTGATACAGGGCACTGTGAGGAGGGATACGCACTGTGATACAGGGCACTGTGAGGAGGGATACGCACTGTGATACAGGGCACTGTGAGGGGGGATACACACTGTGATACAGGGCACTGTGAGGAGGGATACGCACTGTGATACAGAGCACTGTGAGGGGGGATACGCACTGTGATACTGGGCACTGTGAGGGGGGATACACACTGTGATACTGGGCAAAGTGAGGAGGGATACGCACTGTGATATAGGGCACTGTGAGGAGGGACACGCACTGTGATACAGGGCACTGTGAGGAGGGATACGCACTGTGATACAGGGCACTGTGAGGAGGGATACGCACTGTGATACTGGGCAAAGTGAGGAGGGATACGCACTGTGATACTGGGCAAAGTGAGGAGGGATACGCACTGTGATACAGGGCACTGTGAGGAGGGACACGCACTGTGATACAGGGCACTGTGAGGAGGGACACGCACTGTGATACAGGGCACTGTGAGGGGGGATACGCACTGTGATACAGGGCACTGTGAGGAGGGATACGCACTGTGATACAGGGCACTGTGAGGAGGGACACGCACCGTGATACAGGGCACTGTGAGGAGGGATACGCACCGTGATACAGGGCACTGTGAGGAGGGATACGCACTGTGATACAGGGCACTGTGAGGAGGGATACGCACTGTGATACAGGGCACTGTGAGGAGGGACACACACTGTGATACAGGGCACTGTGAGGAGGGATACGCACTGTGATACAGGGCACTGTGAGGAGGGATACGCACTGTGATACAGGGCACTGTGAGGAGGGACACACACTGTGATACAGGGCACTGTGAGGAGGGACACACACTGTGATACAGGGCACTGTGAGGGGGGATACACACTGTGATACAGGGCACTGTGAGGAGGGATACACACTGTGATACAGGGCACTGTGAGGGGGGATGCACACTGTGATACAGGGCACTGTGAGGGGGGATACACACTGTGATACAGGGCACTGTGAGGAGGGACACACACTGTGATACAGGGCACTGTGAGGAGGGATACGCACTGTGATACAGGGCACTGTGAGGAGGGATACACAGTGATACAGGGCACTGTGAGGAGGGACACGCACTGTGATACAGGGCACTGTGAGGGGGGATACGCACTGTGATACAGGGCACTGTGAGGGGGGATACGCACTGTGATACAGGGCACTGTGAGGGGGGATACGCACTGTGATACAGGGCACTGTGAGGGGGGATACGCACTGTGATACAGGGTACTGTGAGGAGGGATACGCACTGTGATACAGGGCACTGTGAGGAGGGACACGCACTGTGATACAGGGCACTGTGAGGAGGGATACGCACTGTGATACAGGGCACTGTGAGGAGGGACACGCACTGTGATACAGGGCAAAGTGAGGAGGGATACGCACTGTGATACAGGGCACTGTGAGGAGGGACACACACTGTGATACAGGGCACTGTGAGGAGGGATACGCACTGTGATACAGGGCACTGTGAGGAGGGACACGCACTGTGATACAGGGCACTGTGAGGAGGGATACGCACTGTGATACAGGGCACTGTGAGGAGGGACACGCACTGTGATACAGGGCACTGTGAGGAAGGATACGCACTGTGATACAGGGCACTGTGAGGAGGGATACGCACTGTGATACAGGGCACTGTGAGGAGGGACACGCACTGTGATACAGGGCACTGAGAGGAAGGATACGCACTGTGATACAGGGCACTGTGAGGAGGGATACACACTGTGATACAGGGCACTGTGAGGAGGGACACGCACTGTGATACAGGGCACTGTGAGGTGGGACACGCACTGTGATACAGAGCACTGTGAGGAGGGACACGCACTGTGATACAGGGCACTGTGAGGAGGGATACGCACTGTGATACAGGGCACTGTGAGCAGGGACACGCACTGTGATACAGGGCACTGTGAGGAGGGACACGCACTGTGATACAGGGCACTGTGAGGTGGGACACGCACTGTGATACAGGGCACTGTGAGGAGGGACACACACTGTGATACAGGGCACTGTGAGGAGGGACACGCACTGTGATACAGGGCACTGTGAGGGGGGACACACACTGTGATACAGGGCACTGTGAGGAGGGACACGCACTGTGACACAGGGCACTGTGAGGAGGGACACACACTGTGATACAGGGCACTGTGAGGAGGGACACACACTGTGATACAGGGCACTGTGAGGAGGGACACACACTGTGATACAGGGCACTGTGAGGAGGGACACACACTGTGATACAGGGCACTGTGAGGGGGGACACGCACTGTGATACAGGGCACTGTGAGGGGGGACACGCACTGTGATACAGGGCACTGTGAGGGGGGACACGCACTGTGATACAGGGCACTGTGAGGAGGGACACGCACTGTGATACAGGGCACTGTGAGGAGGGACACGCACTGTGATACAGGGCACTGTGAGGAGGGACACGCACTGTGATACAGGGCACTGTGAGGAGGGACACGCACTGTGATACAGGGCACTGTGAGGAGGGACACGCACTGTGATACAGGGCACTGTGAGGAGGGACACGCACTGTGATACAGGGCACTGTGAGGAGGGACACGCACTGTGATACAGGGCACTGTGAGGAGGGACACGCACTGTGATACAGGGCACTGTGAGGAGGGACACGCACTGTGATACAGGGCACTGTGAGGAGGGATACGCACTGTGATACAGGGCACTGTGAGGGGGGATACGCACTGTGATACAGGGCACTGTGAGGAGGGATACGCACTGTGATACAGGGCACTGTGAGGAGGGACACGCACTGTGATACAGGGCACTGTGAGGGGGGATACGCACTGTGATACAGGGCACTGTGAGGGGGGATACGCACTGTGATACAGGGCACTGTGAGGAGGGACACGCACTGTGATACAGGGCACTGTGAGGAGGGACACGCACTGTGATACAGGGCACTGTGAGGAGGGACACGCACTGTGATACAGGGCACTGTGAGCAGGGACACGCACTGTGATACAGGGCACTGTGAGGAGGGACACGCACTGTGATACAGGGCACTGTGAGGAGGGACACGCACTGTGATACAGGGCACTGTGAGGAGGGATACACACTGATACAGGGCACTGTGAGGAGGGACACGCACTGTGATACAGGGCACTGTGAGGAGGGACACGCACTGTGATACAGGGCACTGTGAGCAGGGACACGCACTGTGATACAGGGCACTGTGAGGAGGGACACGCACTGTGATACAGGGCACTGTGAGCAGGGACACGCACTGTGATACAGGGCACTGTGAGGAGGGACACGCACTGTGATACAGGGCACTGTGAGGAGGGAAACGCACTGTGATACAGGGCACTGTGAGGAGGGATACGCACTGTGATACAGGGCACTGTGAGGGGGGACACGCACTGTGATACAGGGCACTGTGAGGGGGGACACGCACTGTGATACAGGGCACTGTGAGGGGGGACACGCACTGTGATACAGGGCACTGTGAGGAGGGTTACGCACTGTGATACAGGGCACTGTCAGGGGGGATACACACTGTGATACAGGGCACTGTGAGGAGGGATACGCACTGTGATACAGGGCAATGTGAGGAGGGACACGCACTGTGGTACAGGGCACTGTGAGGGGGGACACGCACTGTGATACAGGGCACTGTGAGGAGGGACACGCACTGTGATACAGGGCACTGTGAGGAGGGACACGCACTGTGATACAGGGCACTGTGAGGAGGGACACGCACTGTGATACAGGGCACTGTGAGCAGGGACACGCACTGTGATACAGGGCACTGTGAGGAGGGACACGCACTGTGATACAGGGCACTGTGAGGTGGGACACGCACTGTGATACAGGGCACTGTGAGGAGGGACACACACTGTGATACAGGGCACTGTGAGGAGGGACACGCACTGTGATACAGGGCACTGTGAGGGGGGACACACACTGTGATACAGGGCACTGTGAGGAGGGACACGCACTGTGATACAGGGCACTGTGAGGAGGGACACACACTGTGATACAGGGCACTGTGAGGAGGGACACACACTGTGATACAGGGCACTGTGAGGAGGGACACACACTGTGATACAGGGCACTGTGAGGAGGGACACACACTGTGATACAGGGCACTGTGAGGAGGGACACACACTGTGATACAGGGCACTGTGAGGGGGGACACGCACTGTGATACAGGGCACTGTGAGGGGGGACACGCACTGTGATACAGGGCACTGTGAGGGGGGACACGCACTGTGATACAGGGCACTGTGAGGAGGGACACGCACTGTGATACAGGGCACTGTGAGGAGGGACACGCACTGTGATACAGGGCACTGTGAGGAGGGACACGCACTGTGATACAGGGCACTGTGAGGAGGGACACGCACTGTGATACAGGGCACTGTGAGGAGGGACACGCACTGTGATACAGGGCACTGTGAGGAGGGACACGCACTGTGATACAGGGCACTGTGAGGAGGGACACGCACTGTGATACAGGGCACTGTGAGGAGGGACACGCACTGTGATACAGGGCACTGTGAGGAGGGACACGCACTGTGATACAGGGCACTGTGAGGAGGGATACGCACTGTGATACAGGGCACTGTGAGGGGGGATACGCACTGTGATACAGGGCACTGTGAGGAGGGATACGCACTGTGATACAGGGCACTGTGAGGAGGGACACGCACTGTGATACAGGGCACTGTGAGGGGGGATACGCACTGTGATACAGGGCACTGTGAGGGGGGATACGCACTGTGATACAGGGCACTGTGAGGAGGGACACGCACTGTGATACAGGGCACTGTGAGGAGGGACACGCACTGTGATACAGGGCACTGTGAGGAGGGATACACACTCTGATGCAGGGCACTGTGAGGAGGGACACGCACTGTGATACAGGGCACTGTGAGCAGGGACACGCACTGTGATACAGGGCACTGTGAGGAGGGACACGCACTGTGATACAGGGCACTGTGAGGAGGGATACACACTGTGATACAGGGCACTGTGAGGAGGGACACGCACTGTGATACAGGGCACTGTGAGGTGGGACACGCACTGTGATACAGAGCACTGTGAGGAGGGACACGCACTGTGATACAGGGCACTGTGAGGAGGGATACGCACTGTGATACAGGGCACTGTGAGCAGGGACACGCACTGTGATACAGGGCACTGTGAGGAGGGACACGCACTGTGATACAGGGCACTGTGAGGTGGGACACGCACTGTGATACAGGGCACTGTGAGGAGGGACACACACTGTGATACAGGGCACTGTGAGGAGGGACACGCACTGTGATACAGGGCACTGTGAGGGGGGACACACACTGTGATACAGGGCACTGTGAGGAGGGACACGCACTGTGATACAGGGCACTGTGAGGAGGGACACACACTGTGATACAGGGCACTGTGAGGAGGGACACGCACTGTGATACAGGGCACTGTGAGGAGGGACACACACTGTGATACAGGGCACTGTGAGGAGGGACACACACTGTGATACAGGGCACTGTGAGGGGGGACACGCACTGTGATACAGGGCACTGTGAGGGGGGACACGCACTGTGATACAGGGCACTGTGAGGGGGGACACGCACTGTGATACAGGGCACTGTGAGGAGGGACACGCACTGTGATACAGGGCACTGTGAGGAGGGACACGCACTGTGATACAGGGCACTGTGAGGAGGGACACGCACTGTGATACAGGGCACTGTGAGGAGGGACACGCACTGTGATACAGGGCACTGTGAGGAGGGACACGCACTGTGATACAGGGCACTGTGAGGAGGGACACGCACTGTGATACAGGGCACTGTGAGGAGGGACACGCACTGTGATACAGGGCACTGTGAGGAGGGACACGCACTGTGATACAGGGCACTGTGAGGAGGGACACGCACTGTGATACAGGGCACTGTGAGGAGGGATACGCACTGTGATACAGGGCACTGTGAGGGGGGATACGCACTGTGATACAGGGCACTGTGAGGAGGGATACGCACTGTGATACAGGGCACTGTGAGGAGGGACACGCACTGTGATACAGGGCACTGTGGGGGGGGATACGCACTGTGATACAGGGCACTGTGAGGGGGGATACGCACTGTGATACAGGGCACTGTGAGGAGGGACACGCACTGTGATACAGGGCACTGTGAGGAGGGACACGCACTGTGATACAGGGCACTGTGAGGAGGGATACACACTCTGATGCAGGGCACTGTGAGGAGGGACACGCACTGTGATACAGGGCACTGTGAGCAGGGACACGCACTGTGATACAGGGCACTGTGAGGAGGGACACGCACTGTGATACAGGGCACTGTGAGGAGGGACACGCACTGTGATACAGGGCACTGTGAGGAGGGATACGCACTGTGATACAGGGCACTGTGAGGAGGGACACGCACTGTGATACAGGGCACTGTGAGGAGGGACACGCACTGTGATACAGGGCACTGTGAGCAGGGACACGCACTGTGATACAGGGCACTGTGAGGAGGGACACGCACTGTGATACAGGGCACTGTGAGCAGGGACACGCACTGTGATACAGGGCACTGTGAGGAGGGACACGCACTGTGATACAGGGCACTGTGAGGAGGGAAACGCACTGTGATACAGGGCACTGTGAGGAGGGATACGCACTGTGATACAGGGCACTGTGAGGGGGGACACGCACTGTGATACAGGGCACTGTGAGGGGGGACACGCACTGTGATACAGGGCACTGTGAGGGGGGACACGCACTGTGATACAGGGCACTGTGAGGAGGGTTACGCACTGTGATACAGGGCACTGTCAGGGGGGATACACACTGTGATACAGGGCACTGTGAGGAGGGATACGCACTGTGATACAGGGCAATGTGAGGAGGGACACGCACTGTGGTACAGGGCACTGTGAGGGGGGACACGCACTGTGATACAGGGCACTGTGAGGAGGGACACGCACTGTGATACAGGGCACTGTGAGGAGGGACACGCACTGTGATACAGGGCACTGTGAGGAGGGACACGCACTGTGATACAGGGCACTGTGAGGAGGGACACGCACTGTGATACAGGGCACTGTGAGGAGGGACACGCACTGCGATACAGGGCACTGTGAGGAGGGACACGCACTGCGATACAGGGCACTGTGAGGAGGGACACGCACTGCGATACAGGGCACTGTGAGGAGGGACACGCACTGCGATACAGGGCACTGTGAGGGGGGACACGCACTGCGATACAGGGCACTGTGAGGGGGGACACGCACTGCGATACAGGGCACTGTGAGGGGGGACACGCACTGCGATACAGGGCACTGTGAGGGGGGATACGCACTGTGATACAGGGCACTGTGAGGAAGGATACGCACTGCGATACAGGGCACTGTGAGGGGGGATACGCACTGCGATACAGGGCACTGTGAGGGGGGATACGCACTGCGATACAGGGCACTGTGAGGAGGGACACGCACTGTGATACAGGGCACTGTGAGGAGGGACACGCACTGTGATACAGGGCACTGTGAGGGGGGATACGCACTGTGATACAGGGCACTGTGAGGAGGGATACGCACTGTGATACAGGGCACTGTGAGGAGGGACACGTACTGTGATACAGGGCACTGTGAGGAGGGACACGCACTGTGATACAGGGCACTGTGAGGAGGGACACGCACTGTGATACAGGGCACTGTGAGGAGGGACACGCACTGTGATACAGGGCACTGTGAGGAGGGACACGCACTGTGATACAGGGCACTGTGAGGAGGGACACGCACTGTGATACAGGGCACTGTGAGGAGGGACACGCACTGTGATACAGGGCACTGTGAGGAGGGACACGCACTGTGATACAGGGCACTGTGAGGAGGGACACGCACTGTGATACAGGGCACTGTGATGAGGGACACGCACTGTGATACAGGGCACTGTGAGGAGGGATACGCACTGTGATACAGGGCACTGTGAGGGGGGATACGCACTGTGATACAGGGCACTGTGAGGAGGGACACGCACTGTGATATAGGGCATTGTGAGGAGGGATACGCACTGTGATACAGGGCACTGTGAGGAGGGACACGCACTGTGATACAGGGCACTGTGAGGGGGGATACGCACTGTGATACAGGGCACTGTGAGGAGGGACACGCACTCTGATACAGGGCACTGTGAGGAGGGACACGCACTGTGATACAGGGCACTGTGAGGAGGGATACGCACTGTGATACAGGGCACTGTGAGGAGGGACACGCACTGTGATACAGGGCACTGTGAGGGGGGATACGCACTGTGATACAGGGCACTGTGAGGGGGGATACGCACTGTGATACAGGGCACTGTGAGGAGGGATACGCACTGTGATACAGGGCACTGTGAGGAGGGACACGCACTGTGATACAGGGCACTGTGAGGAGGGACACGCACTGTGATACAGGGCACTGTGAGGAGGGACACGCACTCTGATGCAGGGCACTGTGAGGAGGGACACGCACTGTGATACAGGGCACTGTGAGGAGGGACACGCACTGTGATACAGGGCACTGTGAGCAGGGACACGCACTGTGATACAGGGCACTGTGAGGAGGGACACGCACTGTGATACAGGGCACTGTGAGGAGGGATACGCACTGTGATACAGGGCACTGTGAGCAGGGACACGCACTGTGATACAGGGCACTGTGAGGAGGGAAACGCACTGTGATGCAGGGCACTGTGAGGAGGGATACGCACTCTGATGCAGGGCACTGTGAGGAGGGACACGCACTGTGATGCAGGGCACTGTGAGGAGGGATACGCACTGTGATACAGGGCACTGTGAGGAGGGACACGCACTGTGATACAGGGCACTGTGAGGAGGGACACGCACTGTGATACAGGGCACTGTGAGGAGGGACACGCACTGTGATACAGGGCACTGTGAGGAGGGACACGCACTGTGATACAGGGCACTGTGAGGAGGGACACGCACTGTGATACAGGGCACTGTGAGGAGGGATACGCACTGTGATACAGGGCACTGTGAGGAGGGACACGCACTGTGATACAGGGCACTGTGAGGAGGGACACGCACTGTGATGCAGGGCACTGTGAGGAGGGACACGCACTGTGATACAGGGCACTGTGAGGAGGGACACGCACTGTGATACAGGGCACTGTGAGGAGGGATACGCACTGTGATACAGGGCACTGTGAGGAGGGACACGCACTGTGATACAGGGCACTGTGAGGAGGGACACGCACTGTGATACAGGGCACTGTGAGGAGGGATACGCACTGTGATACAGGGCACTGTGAGGAGGGACACGCACTGTGATACAGGGCACTGTGAGGAGGGACACGCACTGTGATACAGGGCACTGTGAGGAGGGATACGCACTGTGATACAGGGCACTGTGAGGGGGGATACGCACTGTGATACAGGGCACTGTGAGGGGGGATACGCACTGTGATACAGGGCACTGTGAGGAGGGACACGCACTGTGATACAGGGCACTGTGAGGAGGGATACGCACTGTGATACAGGGCACTGTGAGGGGGGATACGCACTGTGATACAGGGCACTGTGAGGGGGGATACACACTGTGATACAGGGCACTGTGAGGAGGGATATGCACTGTGATACAGGGCACTGTGAGGAGGGATACGCACTGTGATACAGGGCACTGTGAGGAGGGACACACACTGTGATACAGGGCACTGTGAGGGGAGATACGCACTGTGATACAGGGCACTGTGAGGAGGGACACGCACTGTGATACAGGGCACTGTGAGGGGGGACACGCACTGTGATACAGGGCACTGTGAGGGGGGACACGCACTGTGATACAGGGCACTGTGAGGAGGGATACGCACTGTGATACAGGGCACTGTGAGGAGGGATACTCACTGTGATACAGGGCACTGTGAGGAGGGATACGCACTGTGATACAGGGCACTGTGAGGAGGGATACGCACTGTGATACAGGGCACTGTGAGGGGGGACACGCACTGTGATACAGGGCACTGTGAGGAGGGATACGCACTGTGATACAGGGCACTGTGAGGGGGGATACGCACTGTGATACAGGGCACTGTGAGGAGGGACACGCACTGCGACACAGGGCACTGTGAGGAGGGACACGCACTGCGACACAGGGCACTGTGAGGGGGGACACGCACTGCGACACAGGGCACTGTGAGGGGGGACACGCACTGCGAAACAGGGCACTGTGAGGGGGGATACGCACTGCGATACAGGGCACTGTGAGGGGGGATACGCACTGGGATACAGGGCACTGTGAGGGGGGATACGCACTGTGATACAGGGCACTGTGAGGGGGGATACGCTCTGTGATACAGGGCACTGTGAGGAGGGACACGCACTGTGATACAGGGCACTGTGAGGAGGGACACGCACTGTGATACAGGGCACTGTGAGGAGGGACACGCACTGTGATACAGGGCACTGTGAGGAGGGACACGCACTGTGATACAGGGCACTGTGAGGAGGGACACGCACTGTGATACAGGGCACTGTGAGGAGGGACACGCACTGTGATACAGGGCACTGTGAGGAGGGACACGCACTGTGATACAGGGCACTGTGAGGAGGGACACGCACTGTGATACAGGGCACTGTGAGGAGGGATACGCACTGTGATACAGGGCACTGTGAGGAGGGATACGCACTGTGATACAGGGCACTGTGAGGAGGGACACGCACTGTGATACAGGGCACTGTGAGGAGGGATACGCACTGTGATACAGGGCACTGTGAGGAGGGACACGCACTGATACAGGGCACTGTGAGGAGGGACACGCACTCTGATACAGGGCACTGTGAGGAGGGACACGCACTGTGATACAGGGCACTGTGAGGAGGGATACGCACTGTGATACAGGGCACTGTGAGGAGGGATACACACTGTGATACAGGGCACTGTGAGGAGGGACACGCACTGTGATACAGGGCACTGTGAGGAGGGATACGCACTGTGATACAGGGCACTGTGAGGAGGGATACACACTGTGATACAGGGCACTGTGAGGAGGGACACGCACTGTGATATAGGGCACTGTGAGGAGGGATACACACTGTGATACAGGGCACTGTGAGGAGGGACACGCACTGTGATACAGGGCACTGTGAGGAGGGACACGCACTGTGATACAGGGCACTGTGAGGAGGGACACGCACTGTGATACAGGGCACTGTGAGGAGGGATACGCACTGTGATACAGGGCACTGTGAGGAGGGATACGCACTGTGATACAGGGCAATGTGAGGAGGGACACGCACTGTGGTACAGGGCACTGTGAGGGGGGACACGCACTGTGATACAGGGCACTGTGAGGAGGGACACGCACTGTGATACAGGGCACTGTGAGGAGGGACACGCACTGTGATACAGGGCACTGTGAGGAGGGACACGCACTGTGATACAGGGCACTGTGAGGAGGGACACGCACTGTGATACAGGGCACTGTGAGGAGGGATACGCACTGTGATACAGGGCACTGTGAGGAGGGACACGCACTGTGATACAGGGCACTGTGAGGAGGGACACACACTGTGATACAGGGCACTGTGAGGAGGGACACGCACTGTGATACAGGGCACTGTGAGGAGGGATACGCACTGTGATACAGGGCACTGTCAGGGGGGATACACACTGTGATACAGGGCACTGTGAGGAGGGATACGCACTGTGATACAGGGAACTGTGAGGAGGGATACGCACTCTGATGCAGGGCACTGTGAGGAGGGACACGCACTGTGATACAGGGCACTGTGATGGGGGACACGCACTGTGATACAGGGCACTGTGAGGAGGGATACGCACTGTGATACAGGGCACTGTGAGGAGGGATACGCACTGTGATACAGGGCACTGTGAGGAGGGACACGCACTGTGATACAGGGCACTGTGAGGAGGGATACGCACTGTGATACTGGGCACTGTGAGGAGGGACACGCACTGTGATACAGGGCACTGTGAGGAGGGACACGCACTGTGATACAGGGCACTGTGAGGAGGGACACGCACTGTGATACAGGGCACTGTGAGAAGGGATACGCACTGTGATACAGGGCACTGTGAGGAGGGATACCCACTGTGATACAGGGCACTGTGAGGAGGGATACACACTGTGATACAGGGCACTGTGAGGAGGGATAGGCACTGTGATACAGGGCACTGTGAGGGGGGATACGCACTGTGATACAGGGCACTGTGAGGAGGGATACACACTGTGATACAGGGCACTGTGAGGAGGGACACGCACTGTGATACAGGGCACTGTGAGGAGGGATACACACTGTGATACAGGGCACTGTGAGGAGGGATAGGCACTGTGATACAGGGCACTGTGAGGAGGGATACGCACTGTGATACAGGGCACTGTGAGGAGGGATACACACTGTGATACAGGGCACTGTGAGGAGGGATAGGCACTGTGATACAGGGCACTGTGAGGAGGGATACGCACTGTGATACAGGGCACTGTGAGGAGGGATACGCACTGTGATACAGGGCACTGTGAGGAGGGATACCCACTGTGATACAGGGCACTGTGAGGAGAGACACGCACTGTGATACAGGGCACTGTGAGGAGGGATACGCACTGTGATACAGGGCACTGTGAGGAGGGATACGCACTGTGATACAGGGCACTGTGAGGAGGGACACGCACTGTGATACAGGGCACTGTGAGGAGGGACACGCACTGTGATACAGGGCACTGTGAGGAGGGACACGCACTGTGATACAGGGCACTGTGAGGAGGGATACGCACTGTGATACAGGGCACTGTGAGGAGGGATACGCACTGTGATACAGGGCACTGTGAGGAGGGATACACACTGTGATACAGGGCACTGTGAGGAGGGATACGCACTGTGATACAGGGGACTGTGAGGAGGGATACGCACTGTGATACAGGGCACTGTGAGGAGGGATACGCACTGTGATACAGGGCACTGTGAGGAGGGATACACACTGTGATACAGGGCACTGTGAGGGGGGATACACACTGTGATACAGGGCACTGTGAGGAGGGAGACACACTGTGATACAGGGCACTGTGAGGAGGGAGACACACTGTGATACAGGGCACTGTGAGGGGGGATACACACTGTGATACAGGGCACTGTGAGGAGGGACACGCACTGTGATACAGGGCACTGTGAGGAGGGATACGCACTGTGATACAGGGCACTGTGAGGAGGGACACGCACTGTGATACAGGGCACTGTGAGGAGGGACACGCACTGTGATACAGGGCACTGTGAGGAGGGATACTCACTGTGATGCAGGGCACTGTGAGGAGGGATACGCACTGTGATATAGGGCACTGTGAGGAGGGATACGCACTCTGATACAGGGCACTGTGAGGAGGGATACACACTGTGATACAGGGCACTGTGAGGGGGGATACACACTGTGATACAGGGCACTGTGAGGGGGGATACACACTGTGATACAGGGCACTGTGAGGAGGGATACGCACTGTGATGCAGGGCACTGTGAGGAGGGATACGCACTGTGATACAGGGCACTGTGAGGAGGGATACACACTGTGATACAGGGCACTGTGAGGAGGGATACGCACTGTGATACAGGGCACTGTGAGGAGGGACACGCACTGTGATACAGGGCACTGTGAGGAGGGACACGCACTGTGATACAGGGCACTGTGAGGAGGGACACGCACTGTGATACAGGGCACTGTGAGGGGGGATACACACTGTGATACAGGGCACTGTGAGGAGGGACACGCACTGTGATACAGGGCACTGTGAGGAGGGATACGCACTGTGATACAGGGCACTGTGAGGAGGGACACGCACTGTGATACAGGGCACTGTGAGGAGGGACACGCACTGTGATACAGGGCACTGTGAGGAGGAGGGATACACACTGTGATACAGGGCACTGTGAGGAGGGATACACACTGTGATACAGGGCACTGTGAGGACGGATACGCACTGTGATACAGGGCACTGTGAGGAGGGATACACACTGTGATACAGGGCACTGTGAGGGGGGATACGCACTGTGATACAGGGCACTGTGAGGAGGAGGGATACACACTGTGATACAGGGCACTGTGAGGAGGGATGCACACTGTGATACAGGGCACTGTGAGGAGGGATACGCACTGTGATACAGGGCACTGTGAGGGGGGATACGCACTGTGATACAGGGCACTGTGAGGGGGGATACGCACTGTGATACAGGGCACTGTGAGGGGGGACACGCAGTGTGATACAGGGCACTGTGAGGAGGGACACGCACTGTGATACAGGGCACTGTGAGGAGGGACACGCACTGTGATACAGGGCACTGTGAGGAGGGACACGCACTGTGATACAGGGCACTGTGAGGAGGGATACACACTGTGATACAGGGCACTGTGAGGAGGGACACGCACTGTGATACAGGGCACTGTGAGGACGGATACGCACTGTGATACAGGGCACTGTGAGGGGGGATACACACTGTGATACAGGGCACTGTGAGGAGGGACACACACTGTGATACAGGGCACTGTGAGGAGGGATACACACTGTGATACAGGGCACTGTGAGGAGGGATACGCACTGTGATACAGGGCACTGTGAGGAGGGATACGCACTGTGATACAGGGCACTGTGAGGAGGGATACACACTGTGATACAGGGCACTGTGAGGAGGGATACGCACTGTGATACAGGGCACTGTGAGCAGGGACACGCACTGTGATACAGGGCACTGTGAGGAGGGACACACACTGTGATACAGGGCACTGTGAGGAGGGATACACACTGTGATACAGGGCACTGTGAGGAGGGATACGCACTGTGATACAGGGCACTGTGAGGAGGGACACACACTGTGATACAGGGCACTGTGAGGAGGGATACGCACTGTGATACAGGGCACTGTGAGGAGGGATACGCACTGTGATACAGGGCACTGTGAGGAGGGACACGCACTGTGATACAGGGCACTGTGAGGAGGGACACGCACTGTGATACAGGGCACTGTGAGGGGGGACACGCACTGTGATACAGGGCACTGTGAGGAGGGAGACGCACTGTGATACAGGGCACTGTGAGGAGGGATACACACTGTGATACAGGGCACTGTGAGGAGGGATACGCACTGTGATACAGGGCACTGTGAGGGGGGACACACACTGTGATGCAGAGCACTGTGAGGAGGGACACGCACTGTGATACAGGGCACTGTGAGGAGGGATACGCACTGTGATACAGGGCACTGTGAGGAGGGATACGCACTGTGATACAGGGCACTGTGAGGAGGGATACACACTGTGATACAGGGCACTGTGAGGAGGGATACGCACTGTGATGCAGAGCACTGTGAGGAGGGATACACACTGTGATACAGGGCACTGTGAGGAGGGATACGCACTGTGATACAGGGCACTGTGAGGAGGGATACGCACTGTGATACAGGGCACTGTGAGGGGGGATACGCACTGTGATACAGGGCACTGTGAGGAGGGATACGCACTGTGATACAGGGCACTGTGAGGAGGGACACGCACTGTGATACAGGGCACTGTGAGGAGGGATACGCACTGTGATACAGGGCACTGTGAGGGGGGACACGCACTGTGATACAGGGCACTGTGAGGAGGGATACACACTGTGATACAGGGCACTGTGAGGAGGGACACACACTGTGATACAGGGCACTGTGAGGAGGGACACACACTGTGATACAGAGCACTGTGAGGGGGGATACGCACTGTGATACTGGGCACTGTGAGGGGGGATACACACTGTGATACAGGGCACTGTGAGGAGGGATACGCACTGTGATACAGGGCACTGTGAGGAGGGATACGCACTGTGATACAAGGCACTGTGAGGAGGGATACGCACTGTGATGCTGGGCAAAGTGAGGAGGGACACGCACTGTGATACAGGGCACTGTGAGGAGGGACACGCACTGTGATACAGGGCACTGTGAGGAGGGACACGCACTGTGATACAGGGCACTGTGAGGAGGGACACGCACTGTGATACAGGGCACTGTGAGGAGGGACACGCACTGTGATACAGGGCACTGTGAGGAGGGACACGCACTGTGATACAGGGCACTGTGAGGAGGGACACGCACTGTGATACAGGGCACTGTGAGGAGGGACACGCACTGTGATCCAGGGCACTGTGAGGAGGGACACGCACTGTGATACAGGGCACTGTGAGGAGGGATACGCACTGTGATACAGGGCACTGTGAGGAGGGATACGCACTGTGATACAGGGCACTGTGAGGAGGGACACACACTGTGATGCAGGGCACTGTGAGGGGGGATACACACTGTGATACAGGGCACTGTGAGGGGGGATACACACTGTGATACAGGGCACTGTGAGGAGGGATACACACTGTGATACAGGGCACTGTGAGGGGGGATACACACTGTGATACAGGGCACTGTGAGGGGGGATACACACTGTGATACAGGGCACTGTGAGGAGGGACACACACTGTGATACAGGGCACTTGAGGGGGGATACGCACTGTGATACAGGGCACTGTGAGGAGGGATACACACTGATACAGGGCACTGTGAGGAGGGATACACACTGTGATACAGGGCACTGTGAGGGGGGATACACACTGTGATACAGGGCACTGTGAGGAGGGACACGCACTGTGATACAGGGCACTGTGAGGAGGGATACGCACTGTGATACAGGGCACTGTGAGGGGGGATACGCACTGTGATACAGGGCACTGTGAGGGGGGATACGCACTGTGATACAGGGCACTGTGAGGAGGGATACACACTGATACAGGGCACTGTGAGGAGGGATACACACTGTGATACAGGGCACTGTGAGGGGGGATACACACTGTGATACAGGGCACTGTGAGGGGGGACACACACTGTGATACAGGGCATTGTGAGGAGGGATACGCACTGTGATACAGGGCACTGTGAGGAGGGACACGCACTGTGATACAGGGCACTGTGAGGGGGGATACGCACTGTGATACAGGGCACTGTGAGGAGGGACACGCACTGTGATACAGGGCACTGTGAGGAAGGATACGCACTGTGATACAGGGCACTGTGAGGAGGGATACGCACTGTGATACAGGGCACTGTGAGGGGGGACACGCACTGTGATACAGGGCACTGTGAGGGGGGATACGCACTGTGATACAGGGCACTGTGAGGAGGGACACGCACTGTGATACAGGGCACTGTGAGGAAGGATACGCACTGTGATACAGGGCACTGTGAGGAGGGATACGCACTGTGATACAGAGCACTGTGAGGAGGGACACGCACTGTGATACAGGGCACTGTGAGGAGGGATACGCACTGTGATACAGGGCACTGTGAGGAGGGACACGCACTGTGATACAGGGCACTGTGAGGTGGGACACGCACTGTGATACAGGGCACTGTGAGGAGGGACACACACTGTGATACAGGGCACTGTGAGGAGGGACACGCACTGTGATACAGGGCACTGTGAGGGGGGATACGCACTGTGATACAGGGCACTGTGAGGAGGGACACGCACTGTGATACAGGGCACTGTGAGGAAGGATACGCACTGTGATACAGGGCACTGTGAGGAGGGATACGCACTGTGATACAGAGCACTGTGAGGAGGGACACGCACTGTGATACAGGGCACTGTGAGGAGGGATACGCACTGTGATACAGGGCACTGTGAGGAGGGACACGCACTGTGATACAGGGCACTGTGAGGTGGGACACGCACTGTGATACAGGGCACTGTGAGGAGGGACACACACTGTGATACAGGGCACTGTGAGGAGGGACACGCACTGTGATACAGGGCACTGTGAGGGGGGACACGCACTGTGATACAGGGCACTGTGAGGAGGGACACGCACTGTGATACAGGGCACTGTGAGGAGGGACACACACTGTGATACAGGGCACTGTGAGGAGGGACACACACTGTGATACAGGGCACTGTGAGGAGGGACACACACTGTGATACAGGGCACTGTGAGGAGGGACACGCACTGTGATACAGGGCACTGTGAGGGGGGACACGCACTGTGATACAGGGCACTGTGAGGGGGGACACGCACTGTGATACAGGGCACTGTGAGGGGGGACACGCACTGTGATACAGGGCACTGTGAGGGGGGACACGCACTGTGATACAGGGCACTGTGAGGGGGGACACACACTGTGATATAGGGCACTGTGAGGGGGGATACGCACTGTGATACAGAGCACTGTGAGGAGGGACACGCACTGTGATACAGGGCACTGTGAGGAGGGACACGCACTGTGATACAGGGCACTGTGAGGAGGGTTACGCACTGTGATACAGGGCACTGTGAGCAGGGATACGCACTGTGATACAGGGCACTGTGAGGAGGGTTACGCACTGTGATACAGGGCACTGTCAGGGGGGATACACACTGTGATACAGGGCACTGTGAGGAGGGATACGCACTGTGATACAGGGCAATGTGAGGAGGGACACGCACTGCGATACAGGGCACTGTGAGGGGGGATACGCACTGCGATACAGGGCACTGTGAGGGGGGATACGCACTGCGATACAGGGCACTGTGAGGGGGGATACGCACTGCGATACAGGGCACTGTGAGGAGGGATACGCACTGCGATACAGGGCACTGTGAGGAGGGACACGCACTGCGATACAGGGCACTGTGAGGAGGGACACGCACTGTGATACAGGGCACTGTGAGGAGGGACACGCACTGTGATACAGGGCACTGTGAGGAGGGACACGCACTGTGATACAGGGCACTGTGAGGAGGGACACGCACTGTGATACAGGGCACTGTGAGGAGGGACACGCACTGTGATACAGGGCACTGTGAGGAGGGACACGTACTGTGATACAGGGCACTGTGAGGAGGGATACGCACTCTGATGCAGGGCACTGTGAGGAGGGACACGCACTGTGATACAGGGCACTGTGAGGAGGGACACGCACTGTGATACAGGGCACTGTGAGGAGGGACACGCACTGTGATACAGGGCACTGTGAGGAGGGACACGCACTGTGATACAGGGCACTGTGAGGAGGGACACGTACTGTGATACAGGGCACTGTGAGGAGGGATACGCACTCTGATGCAGGGCACTGTGAGGAGGGACACGCACTGTGATACAGGGCACTGTGAGGAGGGATACGCACTGTGATACAGGGCACTGTGAGGAGGGACACGCACTGTGATACAGGGCACTGTGAGGAGGGATACGCACTCTGATGCAGGGCACTGTGAGGAGGGACACGCACTGTGATACAGGGCACTGTGAGGAGGGATACGCACTGTGATACAGGGCACTGTGAGGAGGGATACGCACTCTGATGCAGGGCACTGTGAGGAGGGACACGCACTGTGATACAGGGCACTGTGAGGAGGGACACGCACTGTGATACAGGGCACTGTGAGGAGGGACACGCACTGTGATACAGGGCACTGTGAGGAGGGACACGCACTGTGATACAGGGCACTGTGAGGAGGGATACGCACTGTGATGCAGGGCACTGTTAGGAGGGACACGCACTGTGATACAGGGCACTGTGAGGAGGGACACGCACTGTGATACAGGGCACTGTGAGGAGGGACACGCACTGTGATGCAGGGCACTGTGAGGAGGGACACGCACTGTGATGCAGGGCACTGTGAGGAGGGACACGCACTGTGATACAGGGCACTGTGAGGAGGGACACGCACTGTGATACAGGGCACTGTGAGGAGGGACACGCACTGTGATACAGGGCACTGTGAGGAGGGACACGCACTGTGATACAGGGCACTGTGAGGAGGGACACGCACTGTGATACAGGGCACTGTGAGGAGGGACACGCACTGTGATACAGGGCACTGTGAGGAGGGATACGCACTGTGATACAGGGCACTGTGAGGAGGGACACGCACTGTGATACAGGGCACTGTGAGGAGGGACACGCACTGTGATGCAGGGCACTGTGAGGAGGGACACGCACTGTGATACAGGGCACTGTGAGGAGGGATACGCACTGTGATACAGGGCACTGTGAGGAGGGACACGCACTGTGATACAGGGCACTGTGAGGAGGGACACGCACTGTGATACAGGGCACTGTGAGGAGGGACACGCACTGTGATACAGGGCACTGTGAGGAGGGACACGCACTGTGATACAGGGCACTGTGAGGGGGGATACACACTGTGATACAGGGCACTGTGAGGGGGGATACACACTGTGATGCAGGGCACTGTGAGGGGGGATACGCACTGTGATACAGGGCACTGTGAGGAGGGACACGCACTGTGATACAGGGCACTGTGAGGAGGGACACGCACTGTGATACAGGGCACTGTGAGGAGGGATACGCACTGTGATACAGGGCACTGTGAGGAGGGACACGCACTGTGATACAGGGCACTGTGAGGAGGGATACGCACTGTGATACAGGGCACTGTGAGGAGGGACACGCACTGTGATACAGGGCACTGTGAGGGGGGACACGCACTGTGATACAGGGCACTGAGAGGAGGGATACGCACTGTGATACAGGGCACTGTGAGGAGGGATACGCACTGTGATACAGGGCACTGTGAGGAGGGACACGCACTGTGATACAGGGCACTGTGAGGAGGGATACGCACTGTGATACAGGGCACTGTGAGGAGGGAGACGCACTGTGATACAGGGCACTGTGAGGAGGGATACACACTGTGATACAGGGCACTGTGAGGAGGGACACGCACTGTGATACAGGGCACTGTGAGGAGGGATACGCACTGTGATACAGGGCACTGTGAGGAGGGACACGCACTGTGATACAGGGCACTGTGAGGAGGGATACGCACTGTGATACAGGGCACTGTGAGGAGGGACACGCACTGTGATACAGGGCACTGTGAGGAGGGACACGCACTGTGATACAGGGCACTGTGAGGAGGGATACGCACTGTGATACAGGGCACTGTGAGGAGGGATACGCACTGTGATACAGGGCACTGTGAGGAGGGACACGCACTGTGATACAGGGCACTGTGAGGAGGGATACGCACTGTGATACAGGGCACTGTGAGGAGGGACACGCACTGTGATACAGGGCACTGTGAGGAGGGACACGCACTGTGATACAGGGCACTGTGAGGAGGGACACGCACTGTGATACAGGGCACTGTGAGCAGGGACACGCACTGTGATACAGGGCACTGTGAGGAGGGACACGCACTGTGATACAGGGCACTGTGAGCAGGGACACGCACTGTGATACAGGGCACTGTGAGGAGGGATACGCACTGTGATACAGGGCACTGTGAGGAGGGACACGCACTGTGATACAGGGCACTGTGAGGAGGGATACGCACTGTGATACAGGGCACTGTGAGGAGGGATACGCACTGTGATACAGGGCACTGTGAGGAGGGACACGCACTGTGATACAGGGCACTGTGAGGGGGGATACGCACTGTGATACAGGGCACTGTGAGGAGGGACACGCACTGTGATACAGGGCACTGTGAGGGGGGACACGCACTGTGATACAGGGCACTGTGAGGAGGGATACACACTGTGATACAGGGCACTGTGATACACATTGAGAGAGAGTCTGGAGATGCTTTGCTGAAACATTATCCGTGTTGGGGACAGGTTCGGAGTTCAGTGATGCAGCTCCATCGCTCACAGCAGCAACGACATCGTTTGAGGGCTGCACACTCCACCTGGAACTCCTCCACATCTCACCGCCCGATTTGGAGAAAGGGCCTGGTCTTTCGGACGAGCCGTTTACCTTGAGCTTGTTTCTGGGTCAGCACGGTGCCCGTCCTTTGCATGTGCTGCTTGAGGATGTGGGTGAACTGGGCGGACAGGCTGGGCGACTGGCTGGCTGCCGTGGCGGTGGCCGTGATCAGGCTGGCCTTCTGGGCGGGGGACAGGGTCGAGCTCTTGGTCTTTGGGCTGGAGTTGGGGCTGCTCGACACGCTGGACGTGCCCTGCCAAAGAGGGGAAAAAAAAGGTTTACAAAACGTGGCCCTCTGAAGCTTTCAATTCCCCCCCTACACCCACCCTCTCCTCCCCCCGACCCGCACCCCTCGCCCTCCTGGCTGCCAGACTGGTCAGTGGGCACCATTCGCCCCCCCCCCCACCCCCATGCCAGGCCAGTGAGCCGGGACGGAGTGTTCCGGGAAGGTATGGGGTGCAGCAGAGTAGAGTCCAGTCCTGTCCTCACGAGATAGAAAGACCTTGCATTTAGCAGCATCTTTCGCTCTCTCAGAACCTCCCAAAACCCATGAAGTACTTTTGAACTGCAGCTGCTGTTGCAATGTCGGAAACGCGGCAGACAATTTGCGCACAGCAAGATCCCACAAACAGCAACGTGACAATGACCAGATCGCCTGCTTTTTCGTGACGTCGGTTGAGGGATAAATATTGGCCCAGGACACCGGGGACAACTCTTCCAATAGTGGCCGTGCGATCTTTTACGTCCCGAGAGGACGGACGGCGCCTCGGATTAACGTCTCATCCGAGGGACGGCACCTCCGGCAGTGCAGCGCTGCACTGGGAGAGTCGGCCTGGATTCTGTGGGCGGGTCTCTGGAGTGGGACTTGAACTAATGTGTCGATACAGTCAGTGTACGGCAAAACCTGGGCCAGCTCCCCTCCCTGACCAAAGGGGCCCACTGCAGCAGGGGCTGGGTTCGGCCAACACAGGGATCAAACCGGAGACCATCCTGCTCGGTGCAGGGCTGCCAGGGAGCCGGCAAACACATAACTAATGCACGGCGATCCTCGTAGCACTGCCCGCACTGGACAGGCCCCATCCAATGCCTGTGTTGCGCCCTCCCCATCACAATGCACTGTCCAGCCCTCTCTCCAGTCCCACCCAAACATCTCTGCTCCCTCCCCAATCCCCCCCTGCCCCACCTCCTTTGCAAAGCGCTGTGCCTCGCTGCTCAGTTATAGCCGCACGCAGTCCCCACTGTTAAAATAACGCCTGGCCTGGCTCCACTGAGCTACAACAATTTGCATTTATATAGCACCTTTAACGCAGTAAAACATCCCGAGGCGCCTCACAGGAGCGATTATCAAACAAAATTTGACACCGAGCCACATAAGGAGAGATTAGGACAGGTGACCAAAAGCTTCGTCAAAGAGGTAGGTTTTAAGGAGCGTCTTAAAGGAGAGAGAGAGGCGGAGAGGTTTCGGGAGGGAATTCCAGAGCTTTGGGCCCAGGCAGCTGAAGGCACGGCCGCCAATGGTGGAGCGATTAAAATCGGGGATGCGCAAGAGGCCAGAATTGGAGGAGCGCGGAGATCTCGGAGGGTTGTAGGGCTGGAGGAGGTTACAGAGATAGGGATGGGGGGGGCGAGATGGAGGGATTTGAAAACGAGGATGAGAATTTTTAAACTGAGGCGTTGCCGTTTTTAAACTGAGGCGTTGCCGGACTGGGAGCCAATGTCGGTCAGCGAGCGCAGGGGGAGACGGGTGAACGTGATTACAGCGGAATCACTTCCAGTAACTCACCTCAGAGCCGGAGGGAGAGGCCGGGACTCGGCTGAAGGGCGACGCTGGGCGGCTGCTCCGTTCGGGCAGCTCGAAGGCCAAGTCCCTGCGCGCGTCCCGACACCGCTTCCTCTTCTCGGCGTCCGCGTCCTTCGCTTCAGCCCCCGACTGCGTCTCAGTCTTGGTCAGGACTCCAGTGAGGAAATCGCCGATTTCATCCTGCAGTTAAACAATCCACAAAGTCCCACACGGTCACTTGACTGTCGATAACTTCTCGTTTCTCACCGCTACCGGGGGCGCCGGGGGGGAGGCGGAGGCGCGCAGGAGGCGGAGGGGCGCCGGAGAGGCGGAGGGGCGCCGGAGGGGCGCAGGAGGCGGAGGGGCGCCGGGGGGGAGGCGGAGGGGCGCCGGAGGGGCGCAGGAGGCGGAGGGGCGCCGGAGGGGCGCAGGAGGCGGAGGGGCGCCGGAGGGGCGCAGGAGGCGGAGGGGCGCCGGAGGGGCGCAGGAGGCGGAGGGGCGCCGGAGGGGCGCAGGAGGCGGAGGGGCGCCGGAGGGGCGCAGGAGGCGGAGGGGCGCCGGAGGGGCGCAGGAGGCGGAGGGGCGCCGGAGGGGCGCAGGAGGCGGAGGGGCGCCGGAGGGGCGCAGGAGGCGGAGGGGCGCCGGAGGGGCGCAGGAGGCGGAGGGGCGCCGGAGGGGCGCAGGAGGCGGAGGGGCGCCGGAGGGGCGCAGGAGGCGGAGGGGCGCCGGAGGGGCGCAGGAGGCGGAGGGGCGCCGGGGGGGCGCAGGAGGCGGAGGGGCGCCGGGGGGGCGCAGGAGGCGGAGGGGCGCCGGGGGGGCGCAGGAGGCGGAGGGGCGCCGGGGGGGCGCAGGAGGCGGAGGGGCGCCGGGGGGGCGCAGGAGGCGGAGGGGCGCCGGGGGGGCGCAGGAGGCGGGGGGGCGCAGGAGGCGGAGGGGCGCCGGGGGGGCGCAGGAGGCGGAGGGGCGCCGGGGGGGCGCAGGAGGCGGAGGGGCGCCGGGGGGGCGCAGGAGGCGGAGGGGCGCCGGGGGGGCGCAGGAGGCGGAGGGGCGCCGGAGGCGGAGGGGCGCCGGGGGGGAGGCGGAGGCGGAGGGGCGCCGGGGGGGAGGCGGAGGCGGAGGGGCGCCGGGGGGGGAGGCGGAGGGGCGCCGGGGGGGGAGGCGGAGGGGCGCCGGGGGGGCGCAGGAGGCGGAGGGGCGCCGGGGGGGCGCAGGAGGCGGAGGGGCGCCGGGGGGGCGCAGGAGGCGGAGGGGCGCCGGGGGGGGGGGCGCAGGAGGCGGAGGGGCGCCGGGGGGGAGGCGCAGGAGGCGGAGGGGCGCAGGAGGCGGAGGGGCGCCGGGGGGGCGCAGGAGGCGGAGGGGCGCCGGGGGGGAGGCGGAGGGGCGCCGGTGGGGGAGGCGGAGGCGGAGGGACGCAAGGGGGGGAGGCGGAGGCGGAGGGGGAGGGAGGAAGAGGAGAAAGAGTGTGTGGGTGTGCCTGCACGGTGTGCGAGCAAGGATGTGAGTGATGAGAGCAAGTGCATGAAGTGTGTGCTTGTAATCAAATGAAAATGAGAATACACACGGGTGCGAGGGGGCCCGCGGGCGGGTGCGAGGGGGCCCGCGGGCGGGTGCGAGGGGGCCCGCGGGCGGGTGCGAGGGGGCCCGCGGGCGGGTGCGAGGGGGCCCGCGGGCGGGTGCGAGGGGGCCCGCGGGCGGGTGCGAGGGGGCCCGCGGGCGGGTGCGAGGGGGCCCGCGGGCGGGTGCGAGGGGGCCCGCGGGCGGGTGCGACGGGGTGAATGTGAACGTGTAACTGTTTGAGTCCAGCGTGCGTACCTGGATACACCTGTCCACCATACTCTGTGTCAGACCCTCCATTTTTTTCTTTGCTTTGCTGATCCTGCAGTGGAGAAACAGAGTGTTTTATACACAGCCTGAACCTGCTGTTTGTAGGGTATACACCATTGGTGCCCGGTGCACGCCCTCTGCGCCCGGGCTTCTGGCTGTGCTGCTCTTCAGCCAGGTCCAAGATGACATGATTGCAGGAACAGAGCCTGGGCCTTTCCTGCTCAGTGTGTGGGACTCAGTACCACACCGGGTCAGATCAGCTCACTCAGCACAGGCCGGGGATGGAGCCTGGGCCTTTCCTGCTCAGTGTGTGGGACTCAGTACCACACCGGGTCAGATCAGCTCACTCAGCACAGGCCGGGGATGGAGCCTGGGCCTTTCCTGCTCAGTGTGTGGGACTCAGTACCACACCGGGTCAGATCAGCTCACTCAGCACAGGCCGGGGATGGAGCCTGGGCCTTTCCTGCTCAGTGTGTGGGACTCAGTACCACACCGGGTCAGATCAGCTCACTCAGCACAGGCCGGGGATGGAGCCTGGGCCTTTCCTGCTCAGTGTGTGGGACTCAGTAGCACACCGGGTCGGATCAGCTCACTCAGCACAGGCCGGGGATGGAGCCTGGGCCTTTCCTGCTCAGTGTGTGGGACTCAGTACCGCGTCGGGTCGGATCAGCTCACTCAGCACAAGCCGGGGATGGAGCCTGGGCCTTTCCTGCTCAGTGTGTGGGACTCAGTACCGCGTCGGGTCGGATCAGCTCACTCAGCACAAGCCGGGGATGGAGCCTGGGCCTTTCCTGCTCAGTGTGTGGGACTCAGTACCACACCGGGTCGGATCAGCTCACTCAGCACAGGCCGGGGATGGAGCCTGGGCCTTTCCTGCTCAGTGTGTGGGACTCAGTACCGCGTCGGGTCGGATCAGCTCACTCAGCACAGGCCGGGGATGGAGCCTGGGCCTTTCCTGCTCAGTGTGTGGGACTCAGTACCGCGTCGGGTCGGGTTGCGGAGGGGACGATCGGTCAGGGTTCGGGTGGAGGAATTAACTCGAGGCGCCTGCTCCCGACTGGTATCCAGCGATCCCTCCGCGTGTGAATCACAGCGGTGTCGAGCTCCGCTGGGGTCTGTCTCACAGAATGAAAAGTGCTCCCTTCAGTGAAGCCCTGCAGCACCTGCGAAACCAGACTCCAGCAAGGAGAGGAGGGAAGACTTGCATTTATATAGCGCCTTTCACGACCTCAGGACGTCCCAAAGTGCTTCACAGCCAATGAAGTACTTTTGAAGTGCAGTCACTGTTTTAATGTCGGAAATGCGGCAGCCAATTTGCGCACAGCAAGATCCCACAAACAGCGATGAGATAATGGCCAGGTCAATCAACTGTTTTAGGTGCTGGTTGAGGGATAAATGTCCGGGACTCCGGGCACAACTCCCCTGCTCTTCTTCCAGTAGTGCCGTGTGATTTTTTTTTTTACGTCCACCTGAAAGGGCCTCGGTTTAACGTCTCATCCGAAAGACGGCACCTCCGACAGGGCAGCACTCCCTCGGTACTGGCACTGGGAGTGTCGGCCTGGATTACGTGCTCAAGTCTCTGGAGTGGGGACTCGAAGCCACGACCTTCTGACTCAGGGGTGAGAGTGCCGCCCGCTGAGCCACGGGTGACAGGGAAGGGGGTGAAAGGATCAGGCGTCGAGCTGTGCCGAGTACCTGAGGTTGTCGTCTGCGCCTCCGACTATCACCATGCTGTTCTCGGCTCGAAGCGTCTCCCGGAAATCCTCCATGGCGTCGGTGCTGCACTGCACTGAGTTCTGCCCGATCACAAACAGGACCGGGGTCTTCATATCCAGTAAGGGATCATCAACGTCCTGAGGAGTCGGGAGCGGGGACAAAGATCGGAGCATTTTAACGTCACAGTAACAAATTGGAGGGTGCTCCTCCGACACTCCCCCAATTCCCTTAAACACAGCGCTCCTCCTGAGAACAGGCTGCAGGGGAACACAGGACAGAGCTCTTCAGATCCTGGAGAAATCATCCAAAGCTCTGCTGCCCCGTATCCGAACTCGCACCAAGTCCCGTTCTCCCATCACCCCCTGTGCTCGCTGACCTACATTGGCCCCCGGACCGGGAACGCCTCGATTTTAAAATTCTCATCCTTGTGTTCAAATCCCTCCATGGCCCTCGCCCCCCTCCCTCTCTCTGTAACCCTCCTGCAGCCGCACAACCCTCCGAGATCTCTGCGCTCCTCCAATTCTGGCCTCTTGCGCATCCCCGATTTTAATCGCTCCACCATTGGCGGTCGTGCCTTCAGCTGCCTCGGCCCTAAGCTCTGGAATTCCCTCCCTAAACCTCTCCGCCTCTCTCTCCTCCTTTAAGACGCTCCTTAAAACCGACCTCTTTGACCAAGCTTTTGGTCACCTGTCCTAATATCTCCTTATTTGGCTCAGTGTCAATTTTTGTCTGATAATCGCTCCTGTGAAGCGCCTTGGGGCGTTTTACTACGTTAAAGGCGCTATATAAATGCAAGTTGTTGTTCGAGACGAACAGCGGGCCTGGGCTCGGACTGGCACACAGCCTGGGTACAGGGTGGCAGCCCACAGCTGAAAACGGTGGCAGTGCCAGCTTCAACGATCCAAGTGACCAGGACCCAGAACAGGGGCAGCACCTCAGCAAGTACTCAACTCCAGGACCCCACCCCCCCACACTTCCCGCCCCACTCCGACCCTGCAGTCTCCGACTCGTGGTGGGGTACAGTCCCAATAGCCCTCCCCGACCTCACCCAATAGTCTTGTGTGTACTTGCTGGAGGCCAATGCACTAATCGAGCCCGTGGTTGGTTCTCCCACCCAGGCCCGGGGAGCACGGAGATCGAGGAGGAATATTCCACCTCCGGCCCCATCTCCCCCCCCCCCACAAACAGCCCCAGAGCTGGACGAACATACAAACTAAGAGCAGGAGTAGGCCATTCGGCCCCTCGAGCCTGCTCTGCCGTTTGATAAGATCATGGCTGTTCTGATTGTGACCTCAACCGTACTTTCCCGTCTGCCTACTATAACCTTTGACTCCCTTGTTAATCAGGAATCTAACTAACTCAGCCTTAAAAATATTCAATGACCCTGCCTCCACCGCCCTCTGGGGAAAGGAGTTCCACAGACTCACGACCCTCTGAAATAAAACATTTCTCCTCATCTTCGTCTTAAATGGGAGACCCCTGATTTTTAAACTGTGGCCCCCTAGTTCTAGTCTCTCCCACAAGGGGAAACATCCTCTCAGCATCGACCCCTTCTAGTCCCCTCAGGATCTTTTACGTCTCAATAAGATCACCTCTCATTCTTCTAAACTCCAGTGTATACAGGCCCAACTTGTCCAACCTTTCCTCATAAGATAACCCCCTCATCCCAGGAATCAGTCGAGTGAACCTTCTCTGAACCGCCTCGAAAGCAATTATGTCCTTTCTGAGACAAGGAGACCAAAACTGCGCACAGTATTCTCGATGTGAAGCTCAGCGGGGGTCAGCGATCAAACTGGACCCCTTCTGGTGACCGCTGACCTTTCACCTCACGTCACATCAAGTGCAGGCCGACAGGATGGAAGTTTCCCGAATCTGCTGCTTGTAATGGTCCCACTTTGAAAGGAGTTTGAACAGTCACAACTCCCGCCCTGCCCGATCGGGACCCCTCGCTCAAAACTGTCCGAATGTGGCACTAAACCAGCAATCTGAGACAGCCATGGTGACGGCTGTTGTGAAAAACAGATCTGTCACATGGATGTAGGAGAATATACTGTGGCAGTACAGAAGGTGCTTTACTCTGTATCTAACCCGTGCTCTACCTGCCCTGGGAGTGTTTGATGGGACAGTGCAGAGGGAGCTTTACTCTGTATCTAACCCGTGCTGTACCTGCCCTGGGAGTGTTTGATGGGACAGTGTAGAGGGAGCTTTACTCTGTAGCTAACCCGTGCTGCACCTGCCCTGGGAGTGTTTGACGGGACAGTGCAGAGGGAGCTTTACTCTGTATCTAACCCGTGCTGTACCTGCCCTGGGAGTGTTTGATGGGCAGTGTAGAGGGAGCTTTACTCTGTATCTAACCCATGCTGTACCTGCCCTGGGAGTGTTTGATGGGACAGTGTAGAGGGAGCTTTACTCTGTATCTAACCCATGCTGTACCTGCCCTGGGAGTGTTTGATGGGACAGTGTAGAGGGAGCTTTACTCTGTATCTAACCCATGCTGTACCTGCCCTGGGAGTGTTTGATGGGACAGTGTAGAGGGAGCTTTACTCTGTATCAAAACCTGTGCTGTACCTGCCCTGGGAGTGTTTGATGGGACAGTCCAGAGGGAGCTTTACTCTGTATCTAACCCGTGCTGTACCTGCCCTGGGAGTGTTTGACGGGACAGTGTAGAGGGAGCTTTACTCTGTATCGAACCCGTGCTGTACCTGCCCTGGGAGTGTTTGACGGGACAGTGTAGAGGGAGCTTTACTCTGTATCTAACCCATGCTGTACCTGCCCTGGGAGTGTTTGATGGGACAGTGTAGAGGGAGCTTTACTCTGTATCTAACCCGTGCTGTACCTGCCCTGGGAGTGTTTGACGGGACAGTGTAGAGGGAGCTTTACTCTGTATCTAACCCGTGCTGTACCTGCCCGGGGAGTGTTTGATGGGACAGTGTAGAGGGAGTTTTACTCTGTATCTAACCCGTGCTGTACCTGCCCTGGGAGTGTTTGACGGGACAGTGTAGAGGGAGCTTTACTCTGTATCTAACCCGTGCTGTACCTGCCCTGGGAGTGTTTGATGGGACAGTCCAGAGGGAGCTTTACTCTGTATCGAACCCGTGCTGTACCTGCCCTGGGAGTGTTTGATGGGACAGTCTAGAGGGAGCTTTACTCTGTATCTAACCTGGGTTCTTGAAATGAAAAAAATGATCCATTTTCTAGCACCAACATTCAGTACAAAAATTCACAAGAAAATGAAAATAATTTCTCACTTACTCCTCTCGGTCCTTCAACAGTGAGCAGGGGGAGCCCGAGACAGACAACAGCTGATACAAATTCCATCACTGAGACCTGCACAGAAATAGATGAACTTTCGGTGGCTGTAAAGTGCTTTGGGACGTCCTTGGGTCGTGAAAGGCGCTATATAAATGCAAGTTCCATCTTTTTTTTACGAACACAGTAAACTGGTGGGCAGATTACACTGACCCGATTTACGCACTTGTGCCTGACACTGCCACAGATACAGGTCGTCAGAAACGGTACTTTACAGAAGGAAAGTGTGAATGTTACAGTAATCTTCAGCGCGCATGGGCGGAGAGAGGGAGGGGGAAAAAGAGCCAGGCTATCCCGGCTGGGAATCGCGTGCAGGAACGTGAGGTGAAGGTAGCGGCGGACTTGCTCAGGACGGCCCCACAGTCGAATATCGACCGACACACGCTGGACAGGCGCACAAAAAGGGTGGCCACCTGTCCTCTGCGTCGGAGAACTGAATGTGCCAACAGTCGGACTCCAGTGCGCAGGCAGTCGGGGGGTGTCCCAGTTCCAGCACGTACAGAGTGTGAGAAGCACCAATCGCAGGGTTCGTGTGGGCAGTCAAGCCCAGGACACAAATTCAGGCTCTCATCTCGACACCTCCTTCTGTTACAGGGCATGAGGTATGGCCTGTTCCCCACTCCCTCTGACTCTGGATTACTGCCTGTTCCCCACTCCCTCTGACTCTGGATTACTGCCTGTTCCCCACTCCCTCTGACTCTGGATTACTGCCTGTTCCCCACTCCCTCTGACTCTGGATTACTGCCTGTTCCCCACTCCCTCTGACTCTGGATTACTGCCTGTTCCCCACTCCCTCCGACTCTGGATTACTGCCTGTTCCCCACTCCCTCCGACTCTGGATTACTGCCTGTTCCCCACTCCCTCTGACTCTGGATTACTGCCTGTTCCCCACTCCCTCTGACTCTGGATTACTGCCTGTTCCCCACTCCATCTGACTCTGGATTACTGCCTGTTCCCCACTCCCTCTGACTCTGGATTACTGCCTGTTCCCCACTCCCTCTGACTCTGGATTACTGCCTGTTCCCCACTCCATCTGACTCTGGATTACTGCCTGTTCCCCACTCCCTCTGACTCTGGATTACTGCCTGTTCCCCACTCCCTCTGACTCTGGATTACTGCCCGTTCCCCACTCCCTCCGACTCTGGATTACTGTCTGTTTCCCACTCCCTCCGACTCTGGATTACTGCCTGTTCCCCACTCCCTCTGACTCTGGATTACTGCCTGTTCCCCACTCCCTCTGACTCGATTACTGCCTGTTCCCCACTCCCTCTGACTCTGGATTACTGCCTGTTCCCCTCTCCCTCTGACTCTGGATTACTGCCTGTTCCTCACTCCCTCTGACTCTGGATTACTGCCTGTTCCCCACTCCCTCTGACTCGATTACTGCCTGTTCCCCACTCCCTCTGACTCTGGATTACTGCCTGTTCCCCTCTCCCTCTGACTCTGGATTACTGCCTGTTCCCCACTCCCTCTGACTCTGGATTACTGCCTGTTCCCCACTCCCTCTGACTCTGGATTACTGCCTGTTCCCCACTCCATCTGACTCTGGATTACTGCCTGTTCCCCACTCCCTCTGACTCTGGATTACTGCCTGTTCCCCACTCCCTCTGACTCTGGATTACTGCCTGTTCCCCACTCCATCTGACTCTGGATTACTGCCTGTTCCCCACTCCCTCTGACTCTGGATTACTGCCTGTTCCCCACTCCCTCTGACTCTGGATTACTGCCCGTTCCCCACTCCCTCCGACTCTGGATTACTGTCTGTTTCCCACTCCCTCCGACTCTGGATTACTGCCTGTTCCCCACTCCCTCTGACTCTGGATTACTGCCTGTTCCCCCACTCCCTCTGACTCGATTACTGCCTGTTCCCCACTCCCTCTGACTCTGGATTACTGCCTGTTCCCCACTCCCTCTGACTCTGGATTACTGCCTGTTCCTCACTCCCTCTGACTCTGGATTACTGCCTGTTCCCCACTCCCTCTGACTCTGGATTACTGCCTGTTCCTCACTCCCTCTGACTCTGGATTACTGCCTGTTCCCCACTCCCTCCGACTCTGGATTACTGCCTGTTCCCCACTCCCCCTGACTCTGGATTACTGCCTGTTCCCCTCTCCCTCTGACTCTAGATTACTGCCTGTTCCCCACTCCCTCTGACTCTGGATTACTGCCTGTTCCCCACTCCCCCGACTCTGGATTACTGCCTGTTCCCCACTCCCTCTGACTCTGGATTACTGCCTGTTCCCCATTCCCTCGGACTCTGGATTCCTGCCTGTTCCCCACTCCCTCTGACTCTGGATTACTGCCTGTTCCCCACTCCCTCTGACTCTAGATTACTGCCTGTTCCCCACTCCCTCTGACTCTGGATTACTGCCTGTTCCCCACTCCCCCTGACTCTGGATTACTGCCTGTTCCCCTCTCCCTCTGACTCTAGATTACTGCCTGTTCCCCACTCCCTCTGACTCTGGATTACTGCCTGTTCCCCACTCCCCCTGACTCTGGATTACTGCCTGTTCCCCACTCCCTCTGACTCTGGATTACTGCCTGTTCCCCACTCCCCCTGACTCTGGATTACTGCCTGTTCCCCACTCCCTCTGACTCTGGATTACTGCCTGTTCCCCACTA
>NC_090344.1:32011942-32070501 GCF_035084215.1 Heptranchias perlo | reverse complement strand
TGGGGAAGGGAGAGGGTGAGGAGGAGGAGTGGGGGAAGGGAGAGGGTGAGGAGAAGGAGTGAGGGGGAAGGGAGAGGGTGAGGAGAAGGAGTGAGGGGGAAGGGAGAGGGTGAGGAGGAGGAGTGGGGGAAGGGAGAGGGGGAGGAGAAGGAGTGAGGGGAAGGGAGAGGGTGAGGAGAAGGAGTGAGGGGGAAGGGAGAGGGTGAGGAGAAGGAGTGAGGGGGAAGGGAGAGAGGGTGAGGAGAAGGAGTGGGGGAAGGGAGAGGGGGAGGAGGAAGGAGTGGGGAAGGGAGAGGGTGAGGAGAAGGAGTGAGGGGGAAGGGAGAGGGTGAGGAGAAGGAGTGAGGGGGAAGGGAGAGGGTGAGGAGGAGGAGTGAGGGGGAAGGGAGAGGGTGAGGAGAAGGAGTGGGGGAAGGGTGAGGAGAAGGAGTGAGGGGGAAGGGAGAGGGTGAGGAGAAGGAGTGAGGGGGAAGGGAGAGGGTGAGGAGAAGGAGTGAGGGGGAAGGGAGAGGGTGAGGAGAGGAGTGGGGGAGGGTGAGGGGAGGAGGAGTGAGGGGGAAGGGAGAGGGTGAGGAGAAGGAGTGGGGGAAGGGAGAGGAGAAGGAGTGAGGGGGAAGGGAGAGGGTGAGGAGAAGGAGTGGGGGAAGGGAGAGGGTGAGGAGAAGGAGTGAGGGGGAAGGGAGAGGGTGAGGAGAAGGAGTGAGGGGGAAGGGAGAGGGTGAGGAGAAGGAGTGGGGGAAGGGAGAGGGTGAGGAGAAGGAGTGAGGGGAAGGGAGAGGGTGAGGAGAAGGAGTGAGGGGGAAGGGAGAGGGTGAGGAGAAGGAGTGGGGGAAGGGAGAGGGTGAGGAGAAGGAGTGAGGGAGGAGAGGGTGAGGAGAGGAGTGAGTGGGAAGGGAGAGGGTGAGGAGGAGGAGTGGGGGGAAGGGAGAGGGTGAGGAGAAGGAGTGGGGGGAAGGGAGAGGGTGAGGAGAAGGAGTGAGGGGGAAGGGAGAGGGTGAGGAGGAGGAGTGGGGGAAGGGAGAGGGTGAGGAGAAGGAGGGGAGAGAGGGTGAGGAGAAGGAGTGAGGGAAGGGAGAGGGTGAGGAGTGGGGGAAGGGAGAGGGTGAGGAGAAGGAGTGGGGGAAGGGAGAGGGTGAGGAGAAGGAGTGGGGGAAGGGAGAGGGTGAGGAGAAGGAGTGGGGGAAGGGAGAGGGTGAGGAGAAGGAGTGGGGGAAGGGAGAGGGTGAGGAGAAGGAGTGGGGGAAGGGAGAGGGTGAGGAGAAGGAGTGAGGGGAAGGGAGAGGGTGAGGAGAAGGAGTGGGGGAAGGAGAGGGAGAGAGGGTGAGGAGAGGAGAGAGGAGTGGGGGAAGGGAGAGGGTGAGGAGAAGGAGTGAGGGGAAGGGAGAGGGTGAGGAGAAGGAGTGGGGGAAGGGAGAGGGTGAGGAGAAGAGGGGGGAAGGGAGAGGGTGAGGAGAGGAGTGAGTGGGGAAGGAGAGGGTGAGGAGAAGGAGTGAGGGGAAGGGAGAGGGTGAGGAGAAGGAGTGAGGGGGAAGGGAGAGGGTGAGGAGGAGTGTGGGGGGAAGGGAGAGGGTGAGGAGAAGGAGTGGGGGAAGGGAGAGGGTGAGGAGAAGGAGTGAGGGGGAAGGGAGAGGGTGAGGAGAAGGAGTGGGGGGAAGGGAGAGGGTGAGGAGAAGGAGTGGGGGGAAGGGAGAGGGTGAGGAGGAGGAGTGGGGGAAGGGAGAGGGTGAGGAGAAGGAGTGAGGGGGAAGGGAGAGGGTGAGGAGAAGGAGTGAGGGGAAGGGAGAGGGTGAGGAGGAGGAGTGGGGGAAGGGAGAGGGGGAGGAGAAGGAGTGGGGGAAGGGAGAGGGTGAGGAGAAGGAGTGAGGGGAAGGGAGAGGGTGAGGAGAAGGAGTGAGGGGGAAGGGAGAGGGTGAGGAGAAGGCACGTGGGGGAAGGGAGAGGGTGAGGAGAAGGAGTGGGGGAAGGGAGAGGGTGAGGAGGAGGAGTGGGGGAAGGGAGAGGGTGAGGAGAAGGAGTGGGGGAAGGGAGAGGGTGAGGAGAAGGAGTGAGGGGGAAGGAGAGGGTGAGGAGAAGGAGTGAGGGGGAAGGGAGAGGGTGAGGAGAAGGAGTGGGGGAAGGGAGAGGGTGAGGAGAAGGAGTGAGGGGAAGGGAGAGGGTGAGGAGGAGGAGGGAGGGAAGGGAGAGGGTGAGGAGAAGGAGTGAGGGAAGGGAGAGGGGGAGGAGTGGGGAAGGGAGAGGGGGAGGAGAAGGAGTGGGGGAAGGGAGAGGGTGAGGAGAAGGAGTGGGGGAAGGGAGAGGGTGAGGAGAAGGAGTGGGGAAGGGAGAGGGTGAGGAGAAGGAGTGGGGGAAGGGAGAGGGTGAGGAGAAGGAGTGGGGGAAGGGAGAGGGTGAGGAGGAGGATGGGGAAGGGAGAGGGTGAGGAGGAGGAGTGGGGGAAGGGAGAGGGTGAGGAGAAGGAAGTGGGGGAGAAGGGAGAGGGTGAGGAGGAGGAGTGGGGGAAGGGAGAGGGTGAGGAGGAGGAGTGGGGAAGGGAGAGGGTGAGGAGGAGGAGTGGGGGAAGGGAGAGGGTGAGGAGAAAGGGGAGTGGGCGAGAAGGGAGAGGGTGAGGAGGAGGAGTGGGGAAGGGTGAGGAGAAGGAGTGAGGGGGAAGGGAGAGGGTGAGGAGAAGGAGTGAGGGGGAAGGAGAGGGTGAGGAGGAGGAGGAGTGGGGGAAGGGAGAGGGTGAGGAGAAGGAGTGAGGGGAAGGGAGAGGGTGAGGAGCAGGAGTGGGGGAAGGGAGAGGGTGAGGAGAAGAAGTGAGGGGGAAGGGAGAGGGTGAGGAGAAGTAGTGAGGGAAGGGAGAGGGTGAGGAGAAGGAGTGAGGGAAGGGAGAGGGTGAGGAGGAGGAGTGGGGGAAGGAGAGGGTGAGGAGGAGGAGTGAGGAGAGGAAGGGAGAGGGTGAGGAGAAGGAGTGAGGGGGAAGGGAGGGAGAGGAGAAGGAGTGAGGGGGAAGGGAGAGGGTGAGGAGGAGGAGGGAGGGAAGGATGAGGGTGAGGAGAAGGGGAGAGGGTGAGGAGAAGGAGTGAGGGAAGGGAGAGGGGAGGAGTGGGGGAAGGGAGAGGGTGAGGAGAAGGAGTGGGGGAAGGGAGAGGGTGAGGAGAAGGAGTGGGGGAAGGGAGAGGGTGAGGAGAAGGAGTGGGGGAAGGGAGAGGGTGAGGAGAAGGAGTGGTGGAAGGGAGAGGGTGAGGAGAAGGAGTGGGGGAAGGGAGAGGGTGAGGAGAAGGAAGCTGGGGGAAGGGAGAGGGTGAGGAGAAGGAGTGGGGGAAGGGGAGAGGGTGAGGAGAAGGAGTGGGGGAAGGGAGAGGGTGAGGAGAAGGAGTGGGGGAAGGGTGAGGAGAAGGAGTGAGGGAAGGGAGAGGGTGAGGAGAAGTAGTGGGGGAAGGGAGAGGGTGAGGAGAAGGAGTGGGGGAAGGAGAGGGTGAGGAGAAGGAGTGAGTGGGAAGGGAGAGGTGAGGAGAAGGAGTGAGTGGGAAGGGAGAGGGTGAGGAGAAGGAGTGAGGGGGAAGGGAGAGGGTGAGGAGAAGGAGTGAGGGGGAAGGGAGAGGGTGAGGAGGAGGAGTGGGGGGGAAGGGAGAGGGTGAGGAGAAGGAGTGGGGGAAGGGAGAGGGTGAGGAGAAGAGTGAGGGGGAAGGAGAGGGTGAGGAGAAGGCGAAGGGGGACGGGAGAGGGTGCGGAGGAGGAGTGGGGGGGAAGGGAGAGGGTGAGGAGGAGGAGTGGGGGAAGGGAGAGGGTGAGAGAAGGAGTGAGGGGGGTAGGGAGAGGGTGAGGAGAAGGAGTGAGGGGGAAGGGAGAGGGCTGAGGAGGAGGAGTGGGGAAGGAGAGGGTGAGGAGGAGGAGTGGGGAAGGAGAGGGGGAGGAGAAGGAGTGGGGGAAGGGAGAGGGTGAGGAGAAGAGTTGAGGGGGAAGGGAGAGGGTGAGGAGAAGGAGTGAGGGGAAGGGAGAGGGTGAGGAGAAGGAGTGGGGGAAGGGAGAGGGTGAGGAGAAGGAGTGGGGGAAGGGAGAGGGTGAGGAGGAGGAGTGGGGGAAGGGAGAGGGTGAGGAGAAGGAGTGAGGGAAGGGAGAGGGGGAGGAGTGGGGGAAGGAGAGAGGGGGAGGAGAAGGAGTGGGGGAAGGGAGAGGGGGAGGAGAAGGAGTGGGGAAGGGAGAGGGTGAGGAGAAGGAGTGGGGGAAGGAGAGGGTGAGGAGAAGGAGTGGGGGAAGGGAGAGGGTGAGGAGAAGGAGTGGGGGAAGGGAGAGGGTGAGGAGAAGGAGTGGGGAAGGGACGAGGGTGAGGAGCAAGGAGTGAGGGGGAAGGGAGAGGGTGAGGAGGAGGAGTGGGGGAAGGGAGAGGGTCGAGGAGGAGGAGTGAGGGGGAAGGGAGAGAGGGTGAGGAGAAGGAGTGGGGGAAGGGTGAGGAGAAGGAGTGAGGGGGAAGGGAGAGGGTGAGGAGAAGGAGTGAGGGGGAAGGGAGAGGGTGAGGAGGAGGAGTGGGGGGGAAGGGAGAGGGTGAGGAGAAGGAGTGGGGGAAGGGAGATGGTGAGGAGAAGGAGTGAGGGGGAAGGAAGAGGGTGAGGAGAAGGAGTGGGGGAAGGGAGAGGGTGAGGAGGAGGAGTGGGGGGGAAGGGAGAGGGTGAGGAGGAGGAGTGGGGGAAGGGAGAGGGTGAGGAGGAGGAGTGGGGGAAGGGAGAGGGTGAGGAGGAGGAGTGGGGGAAGGGCAGAGGGTGAGGAGAAGGAGTGGGGGAGAAGGGAGAGGGTGAGGAGGAGGAGTGGGGGAGGGAGAAGGGAGAAGGTGAGGAGAAGGAGCTGAGGGGGAAGGGAGAGGGTGAGGAGAAGGAGTGAGGGGGAAGGAGAGGGGGAGGAGAAGGAGTGGGGGAAGGGAGAGGGGGAGGAGAAGGAGTGAGGGAAGGGAGAGGGTGAGGAGAAGGAGTGAGGGGGAAGGGAGAGGGTGAGGAGGATGAGTGGGGGAAGGGAGAGGGTGAGGAGGAGGAAGTGAGGGGGAAGGGAGAGGGTGAGGAGAAGGAGTGGGGGAAGGGAGAGGAGAAGGAGTGAGGGGAAGGGAGAGGGTGAGGAGAAGGAGTGGGGGAAGGGAGAGGGTGAGGAGAAGGAGTGGGGGAAGGGAGAGGGTGAGGAGAAGGAGTGAGGGGGAAGGGAGAGGGTGAGGAGAGGAGTGAGGGGAAGGGAGAGGGTGAGGAGAAGGAGTGGGGGAAGGGAGAGGGTGAGGGGGAAGGGAGAGGGTGAGGAGAAGGAGTGGGGGAAGGGAGAGGGTGAGGAGAAGGAGTGAGGGGGAAGGGAGAGGGTGAGGAGAAGGAGTGAGGGAAGGGAGAGGGTGAGGAGAAGGAGTGAGGGAAGGGAGAGGGTGAGGAGGAGGAGTGGGGGAAGGGAGAGGGTGAGGAGGAGGAGTGAGGGGGAAGTGTGAGGGGAGTGAGCTTGGGGAAGACGGGGGGGGGGGGAAGAGTGAGGTGCTGGGTCGAGGCCGAGGAGGATGGCGTGAGCGGAGGGGGTGTTAGAGTGAGGGGGGGAAGAGTGAGGGAGAGGGTGAGGAGGAGTTGGGGAAGAGTGAGGGTGAGGCGGAGGTGGGGGGTGAAGATGTGAGGGAGAGGGTGAGGGGAGGCGGAGGGGGGGAAGAGTGAGGGAGAGGGGGGGGAGAGAGTGAGGGAGAGGAGGGGGGGGGAGAGTGAGGGAGAGGGGGGGGGAGAGTGAGGGAGAGGGGGGGGGAGAGTGAGGAGAGGGGGGGAGAGTGAGGGAGGGGGGGGAGAGTGAGGAGAGGGGGGTGAGAGTTGAGGCTCAGAGGGGGGGGGAAGAGTGAGGGAGAGGGGGGGGAAGAGTGAGGGTGAGGAGAGAGGGAGGGGGAAGAGAGTTGAGGGACGAGGGTGAGGGAGAGGGGGGGGAAGAGTGAGGGAGAGGGTGAGGGAGAGGGGGGGGAAGAGTGAGGAGAGAGGGGAGGGAAAGAGTGAGGGAGAGGGGGGGAAGAGTGAGGGAAGAGGGTGGGAAGAGTGAGGGAGAGGGTGAGGGAGAGGGGGGGAAGAGTGAGGGAGAGGGTGAGGGAAGAGGGGGGGGGAAGAGTGAGGGAGAGGGTGAGGGAGAGGGGCGGGGGAGAGTGAGGGAGAGGGTGAGGAGAGGGGGGGGGAAGAGTGAGGGAGAGGGTGAGGCGGAGGGCGGGGGAAGAGTGAGGGAGAGGGTGAGGCGGAGGTGGGGGGGAAGACGTGAGGGAGAGGGTGAGGCGGGGGGGGAAGCATGAGGGAGAGGGTGAGGAGGGGGGAAGAATGAGGGTGAGGCGGAGCGGGGGGGAAGAGTCGACGGGAGAGGGTGAGGGAGAGGGGGGGAAGAGTGAGGAGAGGGTGAGGGAGGGGGGGGAAAGAAGTGAGGGAAGAGGGTGAGGGAGGGGGGGGGAAGAGTGAGGGAGAGGGTGAGGGAGGAGCGGGGGGGAAGATCGTGAGGGAGAGGGTGAGGGAGAGGGGGGAGAGTGAGGGAGAGGGTGAGGGAGAGGTGGGAGGAGAGGGGGGGGAAGGAGTGAGGGAGAGGGAGAGGGAGAGGGAGTTGGCGCGAGGGCGGCGGGAAGAGTGAGGGAGAGGGTGAGGCGGAGGTGGGGGGCAAGAGTGAGGGAGAGGGTGAGGCGGGGGGGGTAGCATGAGGAGAGGGTGTGGAGGCGCGGGGGGAAGAATGAGGGTGAGGAGGGGGGGAGAATGAGGGTGAGGCGGAGGGGGGAAGAATGAGGGAGAGGGTGAGGCGGAGGGGGGAATAATGAGGGAGATGGTGAGGCGGAGGGGGGGAAGAATCGAGGGAGAGGGTGAGGTGGAGGGGGGAAGAATGAGGGAGAGGGTGAGGCGGAGGGGGGGAAGAATGAGGGTGAGGCGGAGGCGGGGGTAAGAGTGAGGCTGAGGCGGAGGAGGAGGGGGGAAGAATGAGGGTGAGGCGGAGGGGGGGTAAGAGTCGAGGGTGAGGCGGAGGAGGAGGGGAAGAGTGAGGGGGAGGGAGGGAAGAGTGAGGAGGAGGGGGAAGGGTGAGGAGGAGGGGGGAAGAGTGAGGGGGGAGAGTGAGGAGAAGGAGTGGGGGAAGGGTTGAGGTGAGGTTGAGGAGGAGCGGGTGAGGGGGAAGAGGTGGAGGAAAGGAGAGAGTTGGGGAAGAGAGGAGCAGGGGCGGGTTGGGGGTCAGGGGAAAGCAGACTGCGCAGGAGGGGAGAAGAGGCGTCCCCTGCTCCCTTCACCCCCCCCATTGGCGGCCGTGCCTTCAGCTGCCTCGGTCCCAAGCTCTGGAATTCCCTCCCTCAGCGTCTCTGCCTCTCTTCCTCTCTCTCCTCCTTTGAGACCCTCCATAAAACCTCCCTCTTTGACCAAGCTTTTGGCCACCTGTCCTAATATCTCCTTCTGGTAATAGAAGTCTAGAGGCCTTGACTAATAATCTGGCGAACGAGAATTCAAATCCCACTGTGGCAGTTTGAGAATTTGAAATCAGATTTTTTTTTTAAAAGAAGTGAAATCAGTAAAAGTGACCATGAAGCTGTTGGATTGTCATAAAAACCCAACTGGTTCTCCAATGTCCCTTTCGGGAAGGAAACCTGGTGTCCTGACCTGGTCTGGCCGATATGTGACTCCAGTCCCACACCAATGCGGTCGATTCTTAACTGCTCTCTGAAGTGGGCCTGAGAAGCCATTCAGTTGTATCAAGCCTCTTCAGTTCAAGATTGCTCACCGCCATCCCAGAGCAACTTTGGATGGGTAATATAAATACCGGCCTTGCTACATCCAGGGAGTGAATAATAATTAAACGGTACAATTCTCAATGCATTGCAGGCCACCTAATTGTGGAGCTCTGGAGACCGTTGAGAGGTATGTAGGGCAATAATACTGGGTGATTCTGACTATCCCCAGATAGAAATTAAGGTGGTCATAGAATGATACAACACAGAAGGAAGCCATTTGGCCCATCATGCCTGTGCTGGCTCTTGGAATGAGCTATCCAATTAATCCCACTCCCTCCGCTTGTTCCCCATCGCCCTGCAAATTTCTCCCCTTCAAGTACAAATCCCATTTCCCAATCTCTCCACATATCTGATACCCTTCATCCCTAGTACCATTTTAGTAAATCTCCTCTGCACCCTCTCTAAGGCCTTCACATCCTTCCTAAAGTGCAGTGCCCAGAATTGGACACAATCCTCCAGCTGAGCTGAGTGTTCTATCAAGGTTCAGCATCACTTCCTTGCCTTTGTACTCTACGCCTCTGTTGATAAAGCCCAGGATCCCGTATGCTTATTTAGCTGTGGAGAGACTAGAGAAGCTGGGATTGTTAACCTTTGCTGTAAGGAGAAGGGGAGATTTGATAAGAGCTGTTCAAAATCATGAAGGGTTTTGATCGAGTAAATGAGGGCAACTGTTTCCAGTGGGAGAAGGGTCGGTAACCAGAGGACACGGATTTAAGGTAATCGGAAAAAGAGTCAGAGGTGAGATGAGTTTTTTTTTTAACGCAGCGAGTTGTTATGATCTGGAATGCACTGCCTGAAAGGGCGGTGAAAGTAGATTAAATGGACCAGAATTTACTGTCAAAATAACAGTGAGGCTAACAGCCAAAATGGACAGCAACTTCAGGTGAGGGAAGATGCACAGTTAATCATGAAAATCGGGAAGTTGCTGGCCGAGGTGCGCAGTTCCATCTTTAGCTTCGTGCAGTCGGCATTTCGCTGTCTGCGTCACCATTCAAATGCTTTGAACAGCTTGACGCTCCTGTACTTGCATGGTAGGGATTGTCCGTTTCAGTCTAAGTACCCTTTTTAACGAGGTAATAAGGGTTAATTACTGCCAAACAACCTCCCTGGCACCGAAAATTAATTACAAGGGTGGAGTCTCGTTCCTTCAGCTTTTAATTGTTGGAGATTTTTTAAAAATTTAAATAGTTTTTTTACTTTCTCTTTTTTCTCTCTGTCTTTATTTCTCTTTCTGTACCTGATTTGACATTGAATTCACTATTCTAACTTACGCTTCCGTGTTCAGACTCTGCTCATTTCACAATCGATCAATCATATTCGTTAAGGGGAGACACACAGTTGTTTGCCCTGTTCACACAGGTCCCATTTGGCGCTCTAATTTATAGCAACTTTTAGTGCAAAAGCTCCTGGACAGTAAATGGGCAAACGCAAGTCCAATGAACAGCGGGCAACGTTCATTCGCTACTTACAGTAAATTCTGGCCCAATAACTTTCAAAAGCGAATTGGATAAATCCTTGAACCGGAAACATTTGCAGGGCTACGGGGAAAGAGCTGGGGAGTGGGACTAATTGGGTAGCTCTTTCAAAGAGCCGGCACAGGCCCGATGGGCCGAATGGCCGCCTCCTGTGCTGTATCATTCTATGATTCTATTCTATAAGGGTGCCGGACTGAGAGAAGGCCAGGTTCAGTGAGATAGAGGGGGATCAGGCCTGAATTAAATGGCTAGAAAAGTTCGCAAGTCAGTCGAAGGATGAGTGGTGGGAAATCTTTGTAAGATGGAGAGAGTACAAAATAATTACATGGTGAAAAGAAGGTGTGTCAAAGAAAAGAGTTCCAACAATAACGGCGTACATTTATCATAGTAGATGCAGCACAGGAGGAGGCTATTCGGCCCGACGTCCCTGTGCTGGCTCTTTGAAAGAACTGTCCAATTAGTCCCACTCCCCTGATCTTTCCCCATAGCCCTGCAAATTTTTTTCCCTTCAAGTATTTATCCAATTCCCTTTTGAAAGTTACTATTGAATCTGCTTCCACCGCCCTTTCAGGCTGTGCATTCCAGATCATAACAACTCACTGCATGAAATAATGTTTCCTCATGTCGCCTCTGGCTCTTTTGCCAATGATCTTAAATCTGTGTCCTCTGGTTACTGACCTGTCTGCCACTGGAAACAATTTCTCCTTATTTATTCTGTTAAAACCATTCATGATTTTAAACACCTCTATCAAATCTTTCCTTAACCTCCTCTGTTGTAAGGAGAACAACCCCAGCTTCTCCAGTCTCTCCATAAAACTGAAGCCCCTTGTCCCTGGCACCAATCTCTTCTGCACCCTCTCTGAGGCGTTGACATCCTTCCTAAAGTGCGGTGCCCAGAATTGAACACAATACTCCAGCTGGGGCCTGACCAGTGGTTTATAAAGTTTTAGCATAACTTCCTAGCTTTTGTACTCTCTGCCTCTATTAATAAAGCCAAGGATCCCATCTGCTTTTTTAACAGCCTTCTCAACTTGTCCCAGCACCTTCAAAGATTTGTGTATGCACCCCCAGGTGGCTCTGTTTCTGCACCCCCTTTAAAATTGTATCATTTAGTTTATATTGCCTCCTTATTCTTCCTACTTAAATACATCACTTCACACTTCTCTGTTAAATTTCATCTGCCATGTGTCTGCCCATTTCACCAGTCTGTTACTATCCTCCTGAAGTCTGTTACTATCCTCCTGAAGTCTGTTACTATCCTCCTGAAGTCTGTTACTATCCTCCTGAAGTCTGTTACTATCCTCCTGAAGTCTGTTACTATCCTCCTGAAGTCTGTTACTATCCTCCTGAAGTCTGTTACTATCCTCCTGAAGTCTGTTACTATCCTCCTGAAGTCTGTTACTATCCTCCTGAAGTCTGTTACTATCCTCCTGAAGTCTGTTACTATCCTCCTGAAGTCTGTTACTATCCTCCTGAAGTCTGTTACTATCCTCCTGAAGTCTGTTACTATCCTCCATGTTGTTTATTACATTTCCGAGTTTTGTGACATCTGCAAACTTTGTAATGATATCCTTTATACCCAAGTCCAGGTCATTAATATATATCGAAAAGAGCTGTGTTCCTAATACTGACCCCTGGGGAACACCACTGTACGCTTCCCTCCAGTCTGAGAAACAACTGTTCACCACTACTCTCTGCTTTCTGTCCCTTAGCCAATTTTGTATCCACGCTGCCACTGTCTCTTTAATCCCATGGGCTTTAATTTTGCTAACAAGTCTATTATGTGGTACTTTATCAAATGCCTTTTGAGAGTCCACATACACAACATCAATTTCACTGCCCTCATCAACCTTCTCGTTACTTCATCAAAATATAGTGCCTTTAACATAGTAAAATATAGCAGGAGTGTTATCAAACAAAATTTGACACCGATCCACATAAGGAGATATTAGGACAGGGCAAAGAGGTAGGTTTTAAGGAGTGTCTTAAGGGAGGAGAGAGGCGGAGAGGTTTAGGGAGGGAATTCCAGAGCTTAGGGCCGAGGCAGCTGAAGGCACGGCTGCCGTAGAGAGATTAATTTGAAAGTGAAAGTTAAAAGAGAAGCACGTTAAAGTGAGGGCCAATGATAAGTAAGGATAATCACAGGAATATAGACAGTGTAGTGGAGAAGTGAGGAGGGAAATTAGAGGAGCTGTGTGATGTGATTCAGTGCGAGGTAATATATTTTGGAAGGAACAGAGAGGAATGGGAGTGTACGCTTCATGAAAAGACATTGAAGGGTATGATGAACGGAGAGACCTAGGAGTACAAATAGATAATTCTCTGAAAGTGTGAGTGCGGGTAGATGAAGCAATAAAAAGGGCCAGTAGAATTTTAGATTTTATAGGGTAGAAGAGCAAAGAAGACATTTTAAATTCACTAATAGTAGAGAAGCAGGTTAATAAGGCCAAACTAAGCACTGAGGTTCATTTCCATAGGTATTTAACTGAAAAGCAGCGAAGTTATGTTAAACTTGTATCGAGCCTCGGTTAGACCACACTTGGAGCACTGTACACAGTTCTGGTCTCCATATACCTTGGTTAGACCACACTTGGAGTACTGTGCACAGTTCTGGTCTCCATATACCTTGGTTAGACCACACTTGGAGCACTGTACACAGTTCTGGTCTCCACATACCTTGGTTAGACCACACTTGGAGCACTGTACACAGTTCTGGTCTCCACATACCTTGGTTAGACCACACTTGGAGCACTGCACACAGTTCTGGTCTCCATATACCTTGGTTAGACCACACTTGGAGCACTGTACACAGTTCTGGTCTCCATATACCTTGGTTAGACCACACATGGAGTACGGTGCACAGTTCTGGTCTCCATATTACACAAAGGATAGAGAGGCACTAGAGAAGGTGCAAAAAAGATTCACAAGAATGATACCTGAAGTGAGAGGTTATACCTATCAGGAAAGGCTGAACAGGCTGGGGAATTTTTCTCTAGAAAAGAGATGGCTGAGGGGTGACCTGATAGAGGACTTGAAAATTATGAAGGTGTTTAATACGGTTGACGTAGAGATGATGTTTCAACTTGTGGTGGAGACCAAAACTAGGGGTCATGAAAATAAGATAGTCACCAATAAATCCATTCGGGAATTCAGGAGAAACTTCTTTACCCAGAGAGTGGTAAGAATGAGGACCTCGCGACCACATGGAGCAGTTGAGGCAATTGGCAGTGATACATTTGAGGGGATGCTTGATAAACACATGAGGGAAAAAGGAACATAAGGTGATGCTGATAGGGTTAGATGAAGAGGGGAGGGAGGAGGCTCGTGTGGAGCATAAACACTGGCATACATCATTTGGGCCGAATGGCCTGTTTCTATGCTGTAAGTTCGAAGTAAATTTACACAAAACACTGGTTAGGTCACAGTTGGAAGTCTGTGAGCAGTTTTGGTGCCACATGAGAGCCACAGAGAGCATACATACAATGCAGATTCACCAGGATAATACCAGGGAAGGGAAACTATAGTTATGAGGAGAGGCTTGAGATATTGGGACTACTTCCATTAGAATAGAGAAAGGTAAGAAGATTAAATACAGGTTTTAAAATTATAAAGGGATTTGATCAAGTGGAGGCTATACAGGAGTTGTAACTGAGCTGTCTCCCTGTGTGTGCGATGGGATTGAATTGTCTCCCTGTGTGTGAGATGGGATTGAATTGTCTCTCTCTGTGTGAGATGGGATTGAATTGTCTCGCCCTGTGTGTGAGATGGGATTGAATTGTCTCTCCCTGTGTGTGAGATGGGATTGAATTGTCTCTCCCTGTGTGTGAGATGGGATTGAATTGTCTCCCTGTGTGTGTGAGATGGGATTGAATTGTCTCTCTCTGTGTGTGAGATGGGATTGAATTGTCTCTCTGTGTGTGAGATGGGATTGAATTGTCTCCCCCTGTGTGTGAGATGGGATTGAATTGTCTCTCCCTGTGTGTGAGATGGGATTGAATTGTCTCTCCCTGTGTGAGATGGGATTGAATTGTCTCTCCCTGTGTGTGAGATGGGATTGAATTGTCTCTCCCTGTGTGAGATGGGATTGAATTGTCTCCCTGTGTGTGAGATGGGATTGAATTGTCTCTCCCTGTGTGTGAGATGGGATTGAATTGTCTCTCCCTGTGTGTGAGATGGGATTGAATTGTCTCTCCCTGTGTGTGAGATGGGATTGAATTGTCTCTCCCTGTGTGTGAGATGGGATTGAATTGTCTCTCCCTGTGTGTGAGATGGGATTGAATTGTCTCTCCCTGTGTGTGAGATGGGATTGAATTGTCTCTCCCTGTGTGTGTGATGGGATTGAATTGTCTCTCCCTGTGTGTGAGATGGGATTGAATTGTGTCTCCCTGTGTGTGAGATGGGATTGAATTGTCTCTCCCTGTGTGTGTGAGATGGGATTGAATTGTCTCTCTCTGTGTGTGAGATGGGATTGAATTGTCTCCGTGTGTGAGATGGGATTGAATTGTCTCTCTCTGTGTGTGAGATGGGATTGAATTGTCTCCCTGTGTGTGAGATGGGATTGAATTGTCTCTCCCTGTGTGTGAGATGGGATTGAATTGTCTCTCCCTGTGTGTGTGAGATGGGATTGAATTGTCTCTCCCTGTGTGTGAGATGGGATTGAATTGTCTCTCCCTGTGTGAGATGGGATTGAATTGTCTCTCCCTGTGTGTGTGAGATGGGATTGAATTGTCTCTCTCTGTGTGTGAGATGGGATTGAATTGTCTCTCCCTGTGTGTGTGATGGGATTGAATTGTCTCCCTGTGTGTGAGATGGGATTGAATTGTCTCTCCCTGTGTGTGATGGGATTGAATTGTCTCTCTCTGTGTGAGATGGGATTGAATTGTCTCCCTGTGTGTGATGGGATTGAATTGTCTCTCCCTGTGTGTGAGATGGGATTGAATTGTCTCTCCCTGTGTGTGAGATGGGATTGAATTGTCTCCCCCTGTGTGTGAGATGGGATTGAATTGTGTCTCCCTGTGTGTGAGATGGGATTGAATTGTCTCTCCCTGTGTGTGAGATGGGATTGAATTGTCTCTCCCTGTGTGTGAGATGGGATTGAATTGTCTCTCCCTGTGTGTGAGATGGGATTGAATTGTCTCTCCCTGTGTGTGTGATGGGATTGAATTGTCTCCCTGTGTGTGATGGGATTGAATTGTCTCCCTGTGTGAGATGGGATTGAATTGTCTCTCCCTGTGTGTGAGATGGGATTGAATTGTCTCTCCCTGTGTGTGAGATGGGATTGAATTGTGTCTCCCTGTGTGTGAGATGGGATTGAATTGTCTCCCTGTGTGTGTGATGGGATTGAATTGTCTCCCTGTGTGTGAGATGGGATTGAATTGTCTCTCCCTGTGTGTGTGATGGGATTGAATTGTCTCTCCCTGTGTGTGAGATGGGATTGAATTGTCTCCCTGTGTGTGAGATGGGATTGAATTGTCTCTCCCTGTGTGTGAGATGGGATTGAATTGTCTCCCTGTGTGTGTGAGATGGGATTGAATTGTCTCTCCCTGTGTGTGTGATGGGATTGAATTGTCTCTCCCTGTGTGTGAGATGGGATTGAATTGTCTCCCTGTGTGTGAGATGGGATTGAATTGTCTCTCCCTGTGTGTGAGATGGGATTGAATTGTCTCCCTGTGTGTGTGAGATGGGATTGAATTGTCTCTCCCTGTGTGAGATGGGATTGAATTGTCTCTCCCTGTGTGTGAGATGGGATTGAATTGTCTCTCCCTGTGTGTGTGATGGGATTGAATTGTCTCTCCCTGTGTGTGAGATGGGATTGAATTGTCTCTCCCTGTGTGTGAGATGGGATTGAATTGTCTCTCCCTGTGTGTGAGATGGGATTGAATTGTCTCTCCCTGTGTGTGAGATGGGATTGAATTGTCTCTCTCTGTGTGTGAGATGGGATTGAATTGTCTCTCCCTGTGTGTGAGATGGGATTGAATTGTCTCTCCCTGTGTGTGTGATGGGATTGAATTGTCTCTCCCTGTGTGTGTGATGGGATTGAATTGTCTCCCTGTGTGTGAGATGGGATTGAATTGTCTCCCTGTGTGTGAGATGGGATTGAATTGTCTCTCCCTGTGTGTGAGATGGGATTGAATTGTCTCTCTCTGTGTGTGAGATGGGATTGAATTGTCTCTCCCTGTGTGTGAGATGGGATTGAATTGTCTCTCCCTGTGTGTGATGGGATTGAATTGTCTCTCTCTGTGTGAGATGGGATTGAATTGTCTCCCTGTGTGTGATGGGATTGAATTGTCTCTCCCTGTGTGTGAGATGGGATTGAATTGTCTCTCCCTGTGTGTGAGATGGGATTGAATTGTGTCTCCCTGTGTGTGAGATGGGATTGAATTGTCTCTCCCTGTGTGTGAGATGGGATTGAATTGTCTCTCCCTGTGTGTGAGATGGGATTGAATTGTCTCGCCCTGTGTGTGAGATGGGATTGAATTCTCTCTCCCTGTGTGAGATGGGATTGAATTGTCTCTCCCTGTGTGTGAGATGGGATTGAATTGTCTCTCCCTGTGTGTGAGATGGGATTGAATTGTCTCGCCCTGTGTGTGAGATGGGATTGAATTCTCTCTCCCTGTGTGAGATGGGATTGAATTGTCTCGCCCTGTGTGTGAGATGGGATTGAATTGTCTCTCCCTGTGTGTGAGATGGGATTGAATTGTCTCTCCCTGTGTGAGATGGGATTGAATTGTCTCTCCCTGTGTGTGAGATGGGATTGAATTGTCTCTCCCTGTGTGTGAGATGGGATTGAATTGTCTCCCTGTGTGTGTGAGATGGGATTGAATTGTCTCTCCCTGTGTGTGAGATGGGATTGAATTGTCTCTCCCTGTGTGTGTGATGGGATTGAATTGTCTCCCTGTGTGTGTGAGATGGGATTGAATTGTCTCTCCCTGTGTGTGAGATGGGATTGAATTGTCTCCCTGTGTGTGAGATGGGATTGAATTGTCTCTCCCTGTGTGTGAGATGGGATTGAATTGTCTCCCTGTGTGTGAGATGGGATTGAATTGTCTCCCTGTGTGTGAGATGGGATTGAATTGTCTCTCCCTGTGTGTGAGATGGGATTGAATTGTCTCGCCCTGTGTGTGTGATGGGATTGAATTGTCTCTCCCTGTGTGTGTGATGGGATTGAATTGTCTCCCTGTGTGTGTGAGATGGGATTGAATTGTCTCTCCCTGTGTGTGAGATGGGATTGAATTGTGTCTCCCTGTGTGTGAGATGGGATTGAATTGTCTCTCCCTGTGTGTGTGATGGGATTGAATTGTCTCCCTGTGTGTGAGATGGGATTGAATTGTCTCTCCCTGTGTGTGAGATGGGATTGAATTGTCTCCCTGTGTGTGAGATGGGATTGAATTGTCTCCCTGTGTGTGAGATGGGATTGAATTGTCTCCCTGTGTGTGAGATGGGATTGAATTGTCTCTCCCTGTGTGTGAGATGGGATTGAATTGTCTCTCCCTGTGTGAGATGGGATTGAATTGTCTCGCCCTGTGTGTGAGATGGGATTGAATTGTCTCCCTGTGTGTGAGATGGGATTGAATTGTCTCTCCCTGTGTGAGATGGGATTGAATTGTCTCGCCCTGTGTGTGAGATGGGATTGAATTGTCTCGCCCTGTGTGTGAGATGGGATTGAATTGTCTCTCCCTGTGTGTGAGATGGGATTGAATTGTCTCTCCCTGTGTGTGAGATGGGATTGAATTGTCTCTCCCTGTGTGTGTGATGGGATTGAATTGTCTCGCCCTGTGTGTGAGATGGGATTGAATTGTCTCTCCCTGTGTGTGAGATGGGATTGAATTGTCTCTCCCTGTGTGTGAGATGGGATTGAATTGTCTCTCCCTGTGTGAGATGGGATTGAATTGTCTCGCCCTGTGTGTGAGATGGGATTGAATTGTCTCTCCCTGTGTGTGAGATGGGATTGAATTGTCTCCCTGTGTGTGAGATGGGATTGAATTGTCTCCCTGTGTGTGTGATGGGATTGAATTCTCTCTCCCTGTGTGTGAGATGGGATTGAATTCTCTCTCCCTGTGTGTGAGATGGGATTGAATTGTCTCTCCCTGTGTGTGAGATGGGATTGAATTGTCTCTCCCTGTGTGTGAGATGGGATTGAATTGTCTCCCTGTGTGTGAGATGGGATTGAATTGTCTCCCTGTGTGTGTGATGGGATTGAATTCTCTCTCCCTGTGTGTGAGATGGGATTGAATTGTCTCTCCCTGTGTGTGAGATGGGATTGAATTGTCTCCCTGTGTGTGTGATGGGATTGAATTCTCTCTCCCTGTGTGTGAGATGGGATTGAATTGTCTCTCCCTGTGTGTGAGATGGGATTGAATTGTCTCTCCCTGTGTGTGAGATGGGATTGAATTGTCTCTCCCTGTGTGTGAGATGGGATTGAATTGTCTCTCCCTGTGTGTGAGATGGGATTGAATTGTCTCTCCCTGTGTGTGAGATGGGATTGAATTGTCTCTCCCTGTGTGTGAGATGGGATTGAATTGTCTCTCCCTGTGTGTGAGATGGGATTGAATTGTCTCTCCCTGTGTGTGAGATGGGATTGAATTGTCTCTCCCTGTGTGTGAGATGGGATTGAATTGTCTCTCCCTGTGTGTGTGTGATGGGATTGAATTGTCTCTCTCTGTGTGTGAGATGGGATTGAATTGTCTCCCTGTGTGTGTGAGATGGGATTGAATTGTCTCCCTGTGTGAGATGGGATTGAATTGTCTCTCCCTGTGTGTGAGATGGGATTGAATTGTCTCTCTCTGTGTGTGAGATGGGATTGAATTGTCTCCCTGTGTGTGTGAGATGGGATTGAATTGTCTCTCCCTGTGTGTGAGATGGGATTGAATTGTCTCTCCCTGTGTGTGAGATGGGATTGAATTGTCTCTCCCTGTGTGTGAGATGGGATTGAATTGTCTCTCCCTGTGTGTGTGAGATGGGATTGAATTGTCTCCCTGTGTGTGTGATGGGATTGAATTGTCTCTCCCTGTGTGTGTGAGATGGGATTGAATTGTCTCCCTGTGTGAGATGGGATTGAATTGTCTCTCCCTGTGTGTGAGATGGGATTGAATTGTCTCTCCCTGTGTGTGAGATGGGATTGAATTGTCGCCCTGTGTGTGAGATGGGATTGAATTGTCTCTCCCTGTGTGTGAGATGGGATTGAATTGTCTCCCTGTGTGAGATGGGATTGAATTGTCTCTCCCTGTGTGTGAGATGGGATTGAATTGTCTCTCCCTGTGTGTGAGATGGGATTGAATTGTCTCTCCCTGTGTGTGAGATGGGATTGAATTGTCGCCCTGTGTGTGAGATGGGATTGAATTGTCTCTCCCTGTGTGTGAGATGGGATTGAATTGTCTCCCTGTGTGAGATGGGATTGAATTGTCTCTCCCTGTGTGTGAGATGGGATTGAATTGTCTCTCCCTGTGTGTGAGATGGGATTGAATTGTCTCTCCCTGTGTGTGTGATGGGATTGAATTGTCTCTCCCTGTGTGTGTGATGGGATTGAATTGTCTCTCCCTGTGTGTGAGATGGGATTGAATTGTCTCTCTCTGTGTGTGAGATGGGATTGAATTGTCTCCCTGTGTGTGTGAGATGGGATTGAATTGTCTCCCTGTGTGAGATGGGATTGAATTGTCTCTCCCTGTGTGTGAGATGGGATTGAATTGTCTCTCCCTGTGTGTGAGATGGGATTGAATTGTCTCCCTGTGTGTGAGATGGGATTGAATTGTCTCCCTGTGTGTGAGATGGGATTGAATTGTCTCTCCCTGTGTGTGAGATGGGATTGAATTGTCGCCCTGTGTGTGAGATGGGATTGAATTGTCTCTCCCTGTGTGTGAGATGGGATTGAATTGTCTCCCTGTGTGTGAGATGGGATTGAATTGTCTCTCCCTGTGTGTGAGATGGGATTGAATTGTCGCCCTGTGTGTGAGATGGGATTGAATTGTCTCTCCCTGTGTGTGAGATGGGATTGAATTGTCTCTCCCTGTGTGTGAGATGGGATTGAATTGTCTCTCCCTGTGTGTGAGATGGGATTGAATTGTCTCTCCCTGTGTGTGAGATGGGATTGAATTGTCTCGCCCTGTGTGTGAGATGGGATTGAATTGTCTCTCCCTGTGTGTGAGATGGGATTGAATTGTCTCTCCCTGTGTGTGAGATGGGATTGAATTGTCTCCCCCTGTGTGTGAGATGGGATTGAATTGTCTCTCCCTGTGTGTGAGATGGGATTGAATTGTCTCTCCCTGTGTGAGATGGGATTGAATTGTCTCTCCGTGTGTGTGATGGGATTGAATTGTCTCCCTGTGTGTGAGATGGGATTGAATTGTCTCTCCCTGTGTGTGAGATGGGATTGAATTGTCTCTCCCTGTGTGTGAGATGGGATTGAATTGTCTCTCCCTGTGTGTGAGATGGGATTGAATTGTCTCTCCCTGTGTGTGAGATGGGATTGAATTGTCTCTCTCTGTGTGTGAGATGGGATTGAATTGTCTCTCCCTGTGTGTGAGATGGGATTGAATTGTCTCCCCCTGTGTGTGAGATGGGATTGAATTGTCTCTCCCTGTGTGTGAGATGGGATTGAATTGTCTCGCCCTGTGTGTGAGATGGGATTGAATTGTCTCTCCCTGTGTGTGAGATGGGATTGAATTGTCTCTCTCTGTGTGTGAGATGGGATTGAATTGTCTCTCCCTGTGTGTGAGATGGGATTGAATTGTCTCTCCCTGTGTGTGTGATGGGATTGAATTGTCTCTCCCTGTGTGTGTGATGGGATTGAATTGTCTCTCCCTGTGTGTGAGATGGGATTGAATTGTCTCTCCCTGTGTGTGAGATGGGATTGAATTGTCTCTCCCTGTGTGTGTGATGGGATTGAATTGTCTCTCCCTGTGTGTGAGATGGGATTGAATTGTCTCCCTGTGTGTGAGATGGGATTGAATTGTCTCCCTGTGTGTGAGATGGGATTGAATTCTCTCTCCCTGTGTGTGAGATGGGATTGAATTGTCTCGCCCTGTGTGTGAGATGGGATTGAATTGTCTCTCCCTGTGTGTGAGATGGGATTGAATTGTCTCTCCCTGTGTGTGAGATGGGATTGAATTGTCTCTCCCTGTGTGTGAGATGGGATTGAATTGTCTCTCCCTGTGTGTGAGATGGGATTGAATTGTCTCTCCCTGTGTGTGAGATGGGATTGAATTGTCTCCCTGTGTGTGTGATGGGATTGAATTGTCTCCCTGTGTGAGATGGGATTGAATTGTCTCTCCCTGTGTGTGAGATGGGATTGAATTGTCTCTCCCTGTGTGAGATGGGATTGAATTGTCTCCCTGTGTGTGTGATGGGATTGAATTGTCTCTCCCTGTGTGTGAGATGGGATTGAATTGTCTCTCCCTGTGTGTGAGATGGGATTGAATTGTCTCCCTGTGTGTGAGATGGGATTGAATTATCTCTCCCTGTGTGTGAGATGGGATTGAATTGTCTCCCTGTGTGAGATGGGATTGAATTGTCTCTCCCTGTGTGAGATGGGATTGAATTGTCTCTCCCTGTGTGTGAGATGGGATTGAATTGTCTCTCCCTGTGTGTGAGATGGGATTGAATTGTCTCTCCCTGTGTGTGAGATGGGATTGAATTGTCTCTCCCTGTGTGTGAGATGGGATTGAATTGTCTCTCCCTGTGTGTGAGATGGGATTGAATTGTCTCTCCCTGTGTGTGAGATGGGATTGAATTGTCTCTCCCTGTGTGTGAGATGGGATTGAATTGTCTCCCTGTGTGAGATGGGATTGAATTGTCTCCCTGTGTGAGATGGGATTGAATTGTCGCCCTGTGTGTGAGATGGGATTGAATTGTCTCCCTGTGTGAGATGGGATTGAATTGTCTCTCCCTGTGTGTGAGATGGGATTGAATTGTCGCCCTGTGTGTGAGATGGGATTGAATTGTCTCTCCCTGTGTGTGAGATGGGATTGAATTGTCTCTCCCTGTGTGTGAGATGGGATTGAATTGTCTCCCTGTGTGAGATGGGATTGAATTGTCTCCCTGTGTGAGATGGGATTGAATTGTCTCTCCCTGTGTGTGAGATGGGATTGAATTGTCTCTCCCTGTGTGTGAGATGGGATTGAATTGTCTCTCCCTGTGTGTGAGATGGGATTGAATTCTCTCTCCCTGTGTGAGATGGGATTGAATTGTCTCTCCCTGTGTGTGAGATGGGATTGAATTGTCTCTCCGTGTGTGAGATGGGATTGAATTGTCTCTCCCTGTGTGTGAGATGGGATTGAATTGTCTCTCCCTGTGTGTGAGATGGGATTGAATTGTCTCTCCCTGTGTGTGAGATGGGATTGAATTGTCTCTCCCTGTGTGTGAGATGGGATTGAATTGTCTCTCCCTGTGTGTGAGATGGGATTGAATTCTCTCTCCCTGTGTGTGAGATGGGATTGAATTGTCTCTCCCTGTGTGTGAGATGGGATTGAATTGTCTCTCCCTGTGTGTGAGATGGGATTGAATTGTCTCCCTGTGTGTGAGATGGGATTGAATTCTCTCCGTGTGTGAGATGGGATTGAATTGTCTCTCCCTGTGTGTGAGATGGGATTGAATTGTCTCTCCCTGTGTGTGAGATGGGATTGAATTGTCTCTCCCTGTGTGTGAGATGGGATTGAATTGTCTCTCCCTGTGTGTGAGATGGGATTGAATTGTCTCTCTCTGTGTGTGAGATGGGATTGAATTGTCTCTCCCTGTGTGAGATGGGATTGAATTGTCTCTCCCTGTGTGTGAGATGGGATTGAATTGTCTCTCCCTGTGTGTGAGATGGGATTGAATTGTCTCCCTGTGTGTGAGATGGGATTGAATTGTCTCTCCCTGTGTGTGTGATGGGATTGAATTGTCTCTCCCTGTGTGTGAGATGGGATTGAATTGTCTCTCCCTGTGTGTGAGATGGGATTGAATTGTCTCTCCCTGTGTGTGAGATGGGATTGAATTGTCTCTCCCTGTGTGTGAGATGGGATTGAATTGTCTCTCCCTGTGTGTGAGATGGGATTGAATTGTCTCTCCCTGTGTGTGAGATGGGATTGAATTGTCTCTCCCTGTGTGTGAGATGGGATTGAATTGTCTCCCTGTGTGTGAGATGGGATTGAATTGTCTCTCCCTGTGTGTGAGATGGGATTGAATTGTCTCCCTGTGTGAGATGGGATTGAATTGTCTCCCTGTGTGAGATGGGATTGAATTGTCTCTCCCTGTGTGTGAGATGGGATTGAATTGTCTCCCTGTGTGAGATGGGATTGAATTGTCTCCCTGTGTGAGATGGGATTGAATTGTCTCCCTGTGTGTGAGATGGGATTGAATTGTCTCTCCCTGTGTGTGTGATGGGATTGAATTGTCTCCCTGTGTGTGAGATGGGATTGAATTGTCTCCCTGTGTGAGATGGGATTGAATTGTCTCTCCCTGTGTGTGAGATGGGATTGAATTGTCTCTCCCTGTGTGTGAGATGGGATTGAATTGTCTCCCTGTGAGATGGGATTGAATTGTCTCTCCCTGTGTGTGTGATGGGATTGAATTGTCTCTCCCTGTGTGTGAGATGGGATTGAATTGTCTCCCTGTGAGATGGGATTGAATTGTCTCTCCCTGTGTGTGAGATGGGATTGAATTGTCTCTCCCTGTGTGTGAGATGGGATTGAATTGTCTCTCCCTGTGTGTGAGATGGGATTGAATTGTCTCTCCCTGTGTGTGTGATGGGATTGAATTGTCTCCCTGTGTGTGAGATGGGATTGAATTGTCTCCCTGTGTGAGATGGGATTGAATTGTCTCTCCCTGTGTGTGAGATGGGATTGAATTGTCTCCCTGTGTGTGAGATGGGATTGAATTGTCTCTCCCTGTGTGTGAGATGGGATTGAATTGTCTCCCTGTGTGAGATGGGATTGAATTGTCTCTCCCTGTGTGTGAGATGGGATTGAATTGTCTCTCCCTGTGTGTGAGATGGGATTGAATTGTCTCTCCCTGTGTGTGATGGGATTGAATTGTCTCTCCCTGTGTGTGAGATGGGATTGAATTGTCTCTCCCTGTGTGTGAGATGGGATTGAATTGTCTCTCCCTGTGTGTGAGATGGGATTGAATTGTCTCCCTGTGTGTGAGATGGGATTGAATTGTCTCTCCCTGTGTGTGTGATGGGATTGAATTGTCTCTCCCTGTGTGTGAGATGGGATTGAATTGTCTCTCCCTGTGTGTGTGATGGGATTGAATTGTCTCTCCCTGTGTGTGAGATGGGATTGAATTGTCTCTCCCTGTGTGTGAGATGGGATTGAATTGTCTCTCCCTGTGTGAGATGGGATTGAATTGTCTCCCTGTGTGTGAGATGGGATTGAATTGTCTCCCTGTGTGAGATGGGATTGAATTGTCTCTCCCTGTGTGTGAGATGGGATTGAATTGTCTCTCCCTGTGTGTGAGATGGGATTGAATTGTCTCTCCCTGTGTGTGTGATGGGATTGAATTGTCTCTCCCTGTGTGTGAGATGGGATTGAATTGTCTCTCCCTGTGTGTGTGATGGGATTGAATTGTCTCTCCCTGTGTGTGTGATGGGATTGAATTGTCTCTCCCTGTGTGTGAGATGGGATTGAATTGTCTCTCCCTGTGTGTGAGATGGGATTGAATTGTCTCCCTGTGTGTGTGAGATGGGATTGAATTGTCTCTCCCTGTGTGTGTGATGGGATTGAATTGTCTCTCCCTGTGTGTGAGATGGGATTGAATTGTCTCTCCCTGTGTGTGTGATGGGATTGAATTGTCTCTCCCTGTGTGTGAGATGGGATTGAATTGTCTCTCCCTGTGTGTGAGATGGGATTGAATTGTCTCTCTCTGTGTGTGAGATGGGATTGAATTGTCTCCCTGTGTGAGATGGGATTGAATTGTCTCTCCCTGTGTGTGAGATGGGATTGAATTGTCTCTCCCTGTGTGTGAGATGGGATTGAATTGTCTCTCCCTGTGTGTGTGATGGGATTGAATTGTCTCTCCCTGTGTGTGTGATGGGATTGAATTGTCTCTCCCTGTGTGTGAGATGGGATTGAATTGTCTCCGTGTGTGAGATGGGATTGAATTGTCTCTCCCTGTGTGTGAGATGGGATTGAATTGTCTCTCCCTGTGTGTGAGATGGGATTGAATTCTCTCCCTGTGTGAGATGGGATTGAATTGTCTCTCCCTGTGTGTGTGAGATGGGATTGAATTGTCTCTCCCTGTGTGTGAGATGGGATTGAATTCTCTCCCTGTGTGAGATGGGATTGAATTGTCTCCCTGTGTGTGTGAGATGGGATTGAATTGTCTCTCCCTGTGTGTGTGAGATGGGATTGAATTGTCTCTCCCTGTGTGTGAGATGGGATTGAATTCTCTCCCTGTGTGAGATGGGATTGAATTGTCTCTCCCTGTGTGTGAGATGGGATTGAATTGTCTCTCCCTGTGTGTGCGATGGGATTGAATTGTCTCCCTGTGTGTGTGAGATGGGATTGAATTGTCTCTCCCTGTGTGTGAGATGGGATTGAATTGTCTCCCTGTGTGTGAGATGGGATTGAATTGTCTCTCCCTGTGTGTGAGATGGGATTGAATTGTCTCCCTGTGTGTGAGATGGGATTGAATTGTCTCTCCCTGTGTGAGATGGGATTGAATTGTCTCCCTGTGTGTGATGGGATTGAATTGTCTCTCCCTGTGTGTGAGATGGGATTGAATTGTCTCTCCCTGTGTGTGAGATGGGATTGAATTGTCTCTCCCTGTGTGAGATGGGATTGAATTGTCTCCCTGTGTGTGATGGGATTGAATTGTCTCTCCCTGTGTGTGAGATGGGATTGAATTGTCTCTCCCTGTGTGTGTGATGGGATTGAATTGTCTCTCCCTGTGTGTGAGATGGGATTGAATTGTCTCCCTGTGTGAGATGGGATTGAATTGTCTCTCCCTGTGTGTGAGATGGGATTGAATTGTCTCCCCCTGTGTGTGAGATGGGATTGAATTGTCTCCCCCTGTGTGTGAGATGGGATTGAATTGTCTCTCTCTGTGTGAGATGGGATTGAATTGTCTCCCTGTGTGTGAGATGGGATTGAATTGTCTCTCCCTGTGTGAGATGGGATTGAATTGTCTCCGTGTGTGAGATGGGATTGAATTGTCTCCCTGTGTGTGAGATGGGATTGAATTGTCTCTCCCTGTGTGAGATGGGATTGAATTGTCTCTCCCTGTGTGTGTGAGATGGGATTGAATTGTCTCTCCCTGTGTGAGATGGGATTGAATTGTCTCCCTGTGTGTGTGATGGGATTGAATTGTCTCCCTGTGTGTGAGATGGGATTGAATTGTCTCTCCCTGTGTGTGAGATGGGATTGAATTCTCTCTCCCTGTGTGAGATGGGATTGAATTGTCTCCCTGTGTGTGAGATGGGATTGAATTGTCTCTCCCTGTGTGAGATGGGATTGAATTGTCTCTCCCTGTGTGTGTGAGATGGGATTGAATTGTCTCTCCCTGTGTGAGATGGGATTGAATTGTCTCCCTGTGTGTGTGAGATGGGATTGAATTGTCTCCGTGTGTGAGATGGGATTGAATTGTCTCTCCCTGTGTGTGAGATGGGATTGAATTGTCTCTCCCTGTGTGAGATGGGATTGAATTGTCTCCCTGTGTGTGAGATGGGATTGAATTGTCTCCCTGTGTGTGAGATGGGATTGAATTGTCTCTCCCTGTGTGTGAGATGGGATTGAATTGTCTCTCCCTGTGTGAGATGGGATTGAATTGTCTCCCTGTGTGTGAGATGGGATTGAATTGTCTCCCTGTGTGTGAGATGGGATTGAATTGTCTCTCTCTGTGTGTGAGATGGGATTGAATTGTCTCCCTGTGTGAGATGGGATTGAATTGTCTCCCTGTGTGAGATGGGATTGAATTGTCTCTCCCTGTGTGTGAGATGGGATTGAATTGTCTCTCCCTGTGTGTGAGATGGGATTGAATTGTCTCTCCCTGTGTGTGAGATGGGATTGAATTGTCTCTCCCTGTGTGAGATGGGATTGAATTGTCTCCCTGTGTGTGTGAGATGGGATTGAATTGTCTCTCCCTGTGTGAGATGGGATTGAATTGTCTCTCCCTGTGTGTGAGATGGGATTGAATTGTCTCTCCCTGTGTGTGAGATGGGATTGAATTGTCTCTCCCTGTGTGTGAGATGGGATTGAATTGTCTCTCCCTGTGTGTGAGATGGGATTGAATTGTCTCTCCCTGTGTGTGAGATGGGATTGAATTGTCTCTCCCTGTGTGTGAGATGGGATTGAATTGTCTCTCCCTGTGTGTGAGATGGGATTGAATTGTCTCTCCCTGTGTGTGAGATGGGATTGAATTGTCTCTCCCTGTGTGTGTGAGATGGGATTGAATTGTCTCTCCCTGTGTGTGAGATGGGATTGAATTGTCTCGCCCTGTGTGTGAGATGGGATTGAATTGTCTCTCCCTGTGTGTGTGAGATGGGATTGAATTGTCTCTCCCTGTGTGTGAGATGGGATTGAATTGTCTCTCCCTGTGTGTGAGATGGGATTGAATTGTCTCGCCCTGTGTGTGAGATGGGATTGAATTGTCTCTCCCTGTGTGTGAGATGGGATTGAATTGTCTCTCCCTGTGTGTGTGATGGGATTGAATTGTCTCCCCCTGTGTGTGAGATGGGATTGAATTGTCTCCCCCTGTGTGTGAGATGGGATTGAATTGTCTCCCCCTGTGTGTGAGATGGGATTGAATTGTCTCCCCTGTGTATGTGATGGGATTGAATTGTCTCCCCCTGTGTGTGAGATGGGATTGAATTGTCTCCCCCTGTGTGTGAGATGGGATTGAATTGTCTCTCCCTGTGTGTGTGATGGGATTGAATTGTCTCTCCCTGTGTGAGATGGGATTGAATTGTCTCTCCCTGTGTGTGAGATGGGATTGAATTCTCTCTCCCTGTGTGTGAGATGGGATTGAATTGTCTCCCTGTGTGTGAGATGGGATTGAATTGTCTCCCTGTGTGTGTGAGATGGGATTGAATTGTCTCCCTGTGTGTGTGAGATGGGATTGAATTGTCTCCCTGTGTGTGAGATGGGATTGAATTGTCTCTCCCTGTGTGTGAGATGGGATTGAATTGTCTCTCCCTGTGTGTGAGATGGGATTGAATTGTCTCTCCCTGTGTGTGTGATGGGATTGAATTGTCTCTCCCTGTGTGTGATGGGATTGAATTGTCTCTCCCTGTGTGTGAGATGGGATTGAATTGTCTCTCCCTGTGTGTGTGATGGGATTGAATTGTCTCTCCCTGTGTGTGAGATGGGATTGAATTGTCTCTCCCTGTGTGTGTGATGGGATTGAATTGTCTCTCCCTGTGTGTGTGATGGGATTGAATTGTCTCTCCCTGTGTGTGAGATGGGATTGAATTGTCTCCCCCCGTGTGTGAGATGGGATTGAATTGTCTCCCTGTGTGTGAGATGGGATTGAATTGTCTCCCTGTGTGTGAGATGGGATTGAATTGTCTCTCCCTGTGTGTGAGATGGGATTGAATTGTCTCTCCCTGTGTGTGAGATGGGATTGAATTGTCTCTCCCTGTGTGTGAGATGGGATTGAATTGTCTCTCCCTGTGTGTGAGATGGGATTGAATTGTCTCTCCCTGTGTGTGAGATGGGATTGAATTGTCTCTCCCTGTGTGTGAGATGGGATTGAATTGTCTCTCCCTGTGTGAGATGGGATTGAATTGTCTCTCCCTGTGTGTGAGATGGGATTGAATTGTCTCTCCCTGTGTGTGTGATGGGATTGAATTGTCTCTCCCTGTGTGTGAGATGGGATTGAATTGTCTCCCTGTGTGTGTGAGATGGGATTGAATTGTCTCTCCCTGTGTGTGAGATGGGATTGAATTGTCTCTCCCTGTGTGTGAGATGGGATTGAATTGTCTCTCCCTGTGTGTGAGATGGGATTGAATTGTCTCTCCCTGTGTGTGAGATGGGATTGAATTGTCTCTCCCTGTGTGTGAGATGGGATTGAATTCTCTCCCTGTGTGTGAGATGGGATTGAATTGTCTCTCCCTGTGTGTGAGATGGGATTGAATTGTCTCTCCCTGTGTGTGAGATGGGATTGAATTGTCTCTCCCTGTGTGTGAGATGGGATTGAATTGTCTCTCCCTGTGTGTGTGATGGGATTGAATTGTCTCTCCCTGTGTGTGAGATGGGATTGAATTGTCTCTCCCTGTGTGTGTGATGGGATTGAATTGTCTCTCCCTGTGTGTGAGATGGGATTGAATTGTCTCTCCCTGTGTGTGAGATGGGATTGAATTGTCTCCCTGTGTGTGAGATGGGATTGAATTGTCTCCCTGTGTGTGAGATGGGATTGAATTGTCTCTCCCTGTGTGTGAGATGGGATTGAATTGTCTCTCCCTGTGTGTGTGATGGGATTGAATTGTCTCCCCCTGTGTGTGAGATGGGATTGAATTGTCTCTCCCTGTGTGTGAGATGGGATTGAATTGTCTCTCCCTGTGTGTGTGATGGGATTGAATTGTCTCCCCCTGTGTGTGAGATGGGATTGAATTGTCTCTCCCTGTGTGTGAGATGGGATTGAATTGTCTCTCCCTGTGTGTGTGAGATGGGATTGAATTGTCTCGCCCTGTGTGTGAGATGGGATTGAATTGTCTCCCTGTGTGTGAGATGGGATTGAATTGTCTCTCCCTGTGTGAGATGGGATTGAATTGTCTCTCCCTGTGTGTGAGATGGGATTGAATTGTCTCCCTGTGTGTGAGATGGGATTGAATTGTCTCCCTGTGTGTGTGATGGGATTGAATTCTCTCTCCCTGTGTGTGAGATGGGATTGAATTGTCTCTCCCTGTGTGTGAGATGGGATTGAATTGTCTCTCCCTGTGTGTGAGATGGGATTGAATTGTCTCTCCCTGTGTGTGCGATGGGATTGAATTGTCTCTCCCTGTGTGTGAGATGGGATTGAATTGTCTCTCCCTGTGTGTGAGATGGGATTGAATTGTCTCTCCCTGTGTGTGAGATGGGATTGAATTGTCTCTCCCTGTGTGTGAGATGGGATTGAATTGTCTCTCCCTGTGTGTGAGATGGGATTGAATTGTCTCTCCCTGTGTGTGAGATGGGATTGAATTGTCTCTCCCTGTGTGTGAGATGGGATTGAATTGTCTCTCCCTGTGTGTGTGTGATGGGATTGAATTGTCTCTCTCTGTGTGTGAGATGGGATTGAATTGTCTCTCCCTGTGTGTGAGATGGGATTGAATTGTCTCTCCCTGTGTGTGAGATGGGATTGAATTGTCTCTCCCTGTGTGTGAGATGGGATTGAATTGTCTCTCCCTGTGTGTGAGATGGGATTGAATTGTCTCTCCCTGTGTGTGAGATGGGATTGAATTGTCTCTCCCTGTGTGTGAGATGGGATTGAATTGTCTCGCCCTGTGTGTGAGATGGGATTGAATTGTCTCTCCCTGTGTGTGAGATGGGATTGAATTGTCTCTCCCTGTGTGTGAGATGGGATTGAATTGTCTCCCTGTGTGAGATGGGATTGAATTGTCTCTCCCTGTGTGTGAGATGGGATTGAATTGTCTCTCCCTGTGTGTGAGATGGGATTGAATTGTCTCGCCCTGTGTGTGAGATGGGATTGAATTGTCTCTCCCTGTGTGTGAGATGGGATTGAATTGTCTCTCCCTGTGTGTGAGATGGGATTGAATTGTCTCTCTCTGTGTGTGAGATGGGATTGAATTGTCTCTCTCTGTGTGTGAGATGGGATTGAATTGTCTCCCCCTGTGTGTGAGATGGGATTGAATTGTCTCTCCCTGTGTGTGAGATGGGATTGAATTGTCTCTCCCTGTGTGTGAGATGGGATTGAATTGTCTCTCCCTGTGTGTGCGATGGGATTGAATTGTCTCTCCCTGTGTGTGAGATGGGATTGAATTGTCTCTCCCTGTGTGTGATGGGATTGAATTGTCTCTCCCTGTGTGTGAGATGGGATTGAATTGTCTCTCCCTGTGTGTGAGATGGGATTGAATTGTCTCTCTCTGTGTGTGAGATGGGATTGAATTGTCTCTCCCTGTGTGTGTGATGGGATTGAATTGTCGCCCTGTGTGTGAGATGGGATTGAATTGTCTCCCTGTGTGTGAGATGGGATTGAATTGTCTCCCTGTGTGTGAGATGGGATTGAATTGTCTCTCCCTGTGTGTGAGATGGGATTGAATTGTCTCTCCCTGTGTGTGAGATGGGATTGAATTGTCTCTCCCTGTGTGTGAGATGGGATTGAATTGTCTCCCTGTGTGAGATGGGATTGAATTGTCTCTCCCTGTGTGTGAGATGGGATTGAATTGTCTCTCCCTGTGTGTGAGATGGGATTGAATTGTCTCTCCCTGTGTGTGAGATGGGATTGAATTGTCTCTCCCTGTGTGTGAGATGGGATTGAATTGTCTCTCCCTGTGTGTGAGATGGGATTGAATTGTCTCTCCCTGTGTGAGATGGGATTGAATTGTCTCCCTGTGTGTGTGATGGGATTGAATTGTCTCTCCCTGTGTGTGAGATGGGATTGAATTGTCTCTCCCTGTGTGTGAGATGGGATTGAATTGTCTCCCTGTGTGTGAGATGGGATTGAATTATCTCTCCCTGTGTGTGAGATGGGATTGAATTGTCTCCCTGTGTGAGATGGGATTGAATTGTCTCTCCCTGTGTGAGATGGGATTGAATTGTCTCTCCCTGTGTGTGAGATGGGATTGAATTGTCTCTCCCTGTGTGTGAGATGGGATTGAATTGTCTCTCCCTGTGTGTGAGATGGGATTGAATTGTCTCTCCCTGTGTGTGAGATGGGATTGAATTGTCTCTCCCTGTGTGTGAGATGGGATTGAATTGTCTCCCTGTGTGTGAGATGGGATTGAATTGTCTCTCCCTGTGTGTGAGATGGGATTGAATTGTCTCCCTGTGTGAGATGGGATTGAATTGTCTCCCTGTGTGTGAGATGGGATTGAATTGTCTCTCCCTGTGTGTGAGATGGGATTGAATTGTCTCTCCCTGTGTGAGATGGGATTGAATTGTCTCTCCCTGTGTGTGAGATGGGATTGAATTGTCTCTCCCTGTGTGTGAGATGGGATTGAATTGTCTCTCCCTGTGTGTGTGATGGGATTGAATTGTCTCTCCCTGTGTGTGAGATGGGATTGAATTGTCTCCCTGTGTGAGATGGGATTGAATTGTCTCCCTGTGTGAGATGGGATTGAATTGTCTCCCTGTGTGTGAGATGGGATTGAATTGTCTCTCCCTGTGTGTGAGATGGGATTGAATTGTCTCTCCCTGTGTGTGAGATGGGATTGAATTGTCTCGCCCTGTGTGTGAGATGGGATTGAATTGTCTCCCTGTGTGAGATGGGATTGAATTGTCTCTCCCTGTGTGTGAGATGGGATTGAATTGTCTCTCCCTGTGTGTGAGATGGGATTGAATTGTCTCTCCCTGTGTGTGAGATGGGATTGAATTGTCTCTCCCTGTGTGTGAGATGGGATTGAATTGTCTCCCTGTGTGAGATGGGATTGAATTGTCTCTCCCTGTGTGTGAGATGGGATTGAATTGTCTCTCCCTGTGTGAGATGGGATTGAATTGTCTCCCTGTGTGTGAGATGGGATTGAATTGTCTCTCCCTGTGTGTGAGATGGGATTGAATTGTCTCTCCCTGTGTGTGAGATGGGATTGAATTGTCTCCCTGTGTGTGAGATGGGATTGAATTGTCTCTCCCTGTGTGTGAGATGGGATTGAATTGTCTCCCTGTGTGAGATGGGATTGAATTGTCTCTCCCTGTGTGAGATGGGATTGAATTGTCTCTCCCTGTGTGTGAGATGGGATTGAATTGTCTCTCCCTGTGTGTGAGATGGGATTGAATTGTCTCTCCCTGTGTGTGAGATGGGATTGAATTGTCTCTCCCTGTGTGTGAGATGGGATTGAATTGTCTCCCCTGTGTGAGATGGGATTGAATTGTCTCCCTGTGTGAGATGGGATTGAATTGTCTCTCCCTGTGTGTGAGATGGGATTGAATTGTCTCTCCCTGTGTGTGAGATGGGATTGAATTGTCTCCCTGTGTGAGATGGGATTGAATTGTCTCCCTGTGTGAGATGGGATTGAATTGTCTCTCCTGTGTGTGAGATGGGATTGAATTGTCTCTCCCTGTGTGTGAGATGGGATTGAATTGTCTCTCCCTGTGTGTGAGATGGGATTGAATTGTCTCTCCCTGTGTGAGATGGGATTGAATTGTCTCTCCCTGTGTGTGAGATGGGATTGAATTGTCTCTCCCTGTGTGTGAGATGGGATTGAATTGTCTCCCTGTGTGAGATGGGATTGAATTGTCTCCCTGTGTGAGATGGGATTGAATTGTCTCCCTGTGTGTGAGATGGGATTGAATTGTCTCTCCCTGTGTGTGAGATGGGATTGAATTGTCTCTCCCTGTGTGTGAGATGGGATTGAATTGTCTCTCCCTGTGTGTGAGATGGGATTGAATTGTCTCCCTGTGTGAGATGGGATTGAATTGTCTCTCCCTGTGTGTGAGATGGGATTGAATTGTCTCTCCCTGTGTGTGAGATGGGATTGAATTGTCTCTCCCTGTGTGTGAGATGGGATTGAATTGTCTCTCCCTGTGTGTGAGATGGGATTGAATTGTCTCCCTGTGTGAGATGGGATTGAATTGTCTCTCCCTGTGTGTGAGATGGGATTGAATTGTCTCTCCCTGTGTGTGAGATGGGATTGAATTGTCTCTCCCTGTGTGTGAGATGGGATTGAATTGTCTCTCCCTGTGTGTGAGATGGGATTGAATTGTCTCCCTGTGTGTGAGATGGGATTGAATTGTCTCTCCCTGTGTGTGAGATGGGATTGAATTCTCTCTCCCTGTGTGAGATGGGATTGAATTGTCTCTCCCTGTGTGTGAGATGGGATTGAATCTCTCCCTGTGTGTGAGATGGGATTGAATTCTCTCTCCCTGTGTGTGAGATGGGATTGAATTGTCTCTCCCTGTGTGTGAGATGGGATTGAATTGTCTCTCCCTGTGTGTGAGATGGGATTGAATTGTCTCTCCCTGTGTGAGATGGGATTGAATTGTCTCTCCTGTGTGTGAGATGGGATTGAATTGTCTCTCCCTGTGTGTGTGATGGGATTGAATTGTCTCTCCCTGTGTGTGATGGGATTGAATTGTCTCTCCCTGTGTGTGAGATGGGATTGAATTGTCTCTCCCTGTGTGTGAGATGGGATTGAATTGTCTCTCCCTGTGTGTGAGATGGGATTGAATTGTCTCTCCCTGTGTGTGAGATGGGATTGAATTGTCTCCCTGTGTGTGAGATGGGATTGAATTGTCTCTCCCTGTGTGTGAGATGGGATTGAATTGTCTCCCTGTGTGAGATGGGATTGAATTGTCTCCCTGTGTGAGATGGGATTGAATTGTCTCTCCCTGTGTGTGAGATGGGATTGAATTGTCTCCCTGTGTGAGATGGGATTGAATTGTCTCCCTGTGTGAGATGGGATTGAATTGTCTCCCTGTGTGTGAGATGGGATTGAATTGTCTCTCCCTGTGTGAGATGGGATTGAATTGTCTCTCCCTGTGTGTGTGATGGATTGAATTGTCTCCCTGTGTGTGAGATGGGATTGAATTGTCTCCCTGTGTGAGATGGGATTGAATTGTCTCTCCCTGTGTGTGAGATGGGATTGAATTGTCTCTCCCTGTGTGTGAGATGGGATTGAATTGTCTCCCTGTGTGTGAGATGGGATTGAATTGTCTCCCTGTGTGAGATGGGATTGAATTGTCTCTCCCTGTGTGAGATGGGATTGAATTGTCTCTCCCTGTGTGTGAGATGGGATTGAATTGTCTCCCTGTGTGTGAGATGGGATTGAATTGTCTCTCCCTGTGTGTGAGATGGGATTGAATTGTCTCTCCCTGTGTGTGAGATGGGATTGAATTGTCTCCCTGTGTGTGAGATGGATTGAATTGTCTCTCCCTGTGTGTGAGATGGGATTGAATTGTCTCTCCCTGTGTGTGAGATGGGATTGAATTGTCTCTCCCTGTGTGTGAGATGGGATTGAATTGTCTCTCCCTGTGTGTGAGATGGGATTGAATTGTCTCTCCCTGTGTGTGAGATGGATTGAATTGTCTCTCCCTGTGTGTGAGATGGGATTGAATTGTCTCTCCCTGTGTGTGAGATGGGATTGAATTGTCTCCCTGTGTGTGAGATGGGATTGAATTGTCTCCCGTGTGTGAGATGGGATTGAATTGTCTCTCCCTGTGTGTGAGATGGGATTGAATTGTCTCTCCCTGTGTGTGAGATGGGATTGAATTGTCTCTCCCTGTGTGTGAGATGGGATTGAATTTCTCTCCCTGTGTGAGATGGGATTGAATTGTCTCTCCCTGTGTGTGTGAGATGGGATTGAATTGTCTCTCCCTGTGTGTGAGATGGGATTGAATTCTCTCCCTGTGTGAGATGGGATTGAATTGTCTCCCTGTGTGTGAGATGGGATTGAATTGTCTCTCCCTGTGTGTGTGAGATGGGATTGAATTGTCTCTCCCTGTGTGTGAGATGGGATTGAATTCTCTCCCTGTGTGAGATGGGATTGAATTGTCTCTCCCTGTGTGTGAGATGGGATTGAATTGTCTCTCCCTGTGTGTGAGATGGGATTGAATTGTCTCTCCCTGTGTGAGATGGGATTGAATTGTCTCCCTGTGTGTGAGATGGGATTGAATTGTCTCTCCCTGTGTGAGATGGGATTGAATTGTCTCTCCCTGTGTGTGAGATGGGATTGAATTGTCTCTCCCTGTGTGTGAGATGGGATTGAATTGTCTCCCTGTGTGTGAGATGGGATTGAATTGTCTCTCCCTGTGTGTGAGATGGGATTGAATTGTCTCCCTGTGTGTGAGATGGGATTGAATTGTCTCTCCCTGTGTGTGAGATGGGATTGAATTGTCTCTCCCTGTGTGTGAGATGGGATTGAATTGTCTCCCTGTGTGTGTGAGATGGGATTGAATTGTCTCTCCCTGTGTGTGAGATGGGATTGAATTGTCTCTCCCTGTGTGTGAGATGGGATTGAATTGTCTCCCTGTGTGTGTGAGATGGGATTGAATTGTCTCCCTGTGTGTGAGATGGGATTGAATTGTCTCTCCCTGTGTGAGATGGGATTGAATTGTCTCCCTGTGTGTGATGGGATTGAATTGTCTCTCCCTGTGTGTGAGATGGGATTGAATTGTCTCTCCCTGTGTGAGATGGGATTGAATTGTCTCCCTGTGTGTGATGGGATTGAATTGTCTCTCCCTGTGTGTGAGATGGGATTGAATTGTCTCTCCCTGTGTGTGAGATGGGATTGAATTGTCTCTCCCTGTGTGTGAGATGGGATTGAATTGTCTCCCTGTGTGTGTGATGGGATTGAATTGTCTCTCCCTGTGTGTGAGATGGATTGAATTGTCTCCCCTGTGTGTGAGATGGGATTGAATTGTCTCCCCTGTGTGTGAGATGGGATTGAATTGTCTCTCCCTGTGTGAGATGGGATTGAATTGTCTCCCTGTGTGTGAGATGGGATTGAATTGTCTCTCCCTGTGTGAGATGGGATTGAATTGTCTCCCGTGTGTGAGATGGGATTGAATTGTCTCCCTGTGTGTGAGATGGGATTGAATTGTCTCTCCCTGTGTGAGATGGGATTGAATTGTCTCTCCCTGTGTGTGTGAGATGGGATTGAATTGTCTCTCCCTGTGTGAGATGGGATTGAATTGTCTCCCTGTGTGTGTGATGGGATTGAATTGTCTCCCTGTGTGTGAGATGGGATTGAATTGTCTCTCCCTGTGTGTGAGATGGGATTGAATTCTCTCTCCCTGTGTGAGATGGGATTGAATTGTCTCCCTGTGTGTGAGATGGGATTGAATTGTCTCTCCCTGTGTGAGATGGGATTGAATTGTCTCTCCCTGTGTGTGTGAGATGGGATTGAATTGTCTCTCCCTGTGTGAGATGGGATTGAATTGTCTCCCTGTGTGTGTGAGATGGGATTGAATTGTCTCTCCCTGTGTGTGAGATGGGATTGAATTGTCTCTCCCTGTGTGTGAGATGGGATTGAATTGTCTCTCCCTGTGTGAGATGGGATTGAATTGTCTCCCTGTGTGTGTGAGATGGGATTGAATTGTCTCTCCCTGTGTGTGAGATGGGATTGAATTGTCTCTCCCTGTGTGTGAGATGGGATTGAATTGTCTCTCCCTGTGTGAGATGGGATTGAATTGTCTCCCTGTGTGAGATGGGATTGAATTGTCTCTCCCTGTGTGTGAGATGGGATTGAATTGTCTCTCCCTGTGTGTGAGATGGGATTGAATTGTCTCCCTGTGTGTGAGATGGGATTGAATTGTCTCTCCCTGTGTGTGAGATGGGATTGAATTGTCTCTCCCTGTGTGTGAGATGGGATTGAATTGTCTCTCCCTGTGTGTGAGATGGGATTGAATTGTCTCTCCCTGTGTGTGAGATGGGATTGAATTGTCTCTCCTGTGTGAGATGGGATTGAATTGTCTCCCTGTGTGTGTGAGATGGGATTGAATTGTCTCTCCCTGTGTGAGATGGGATTGAATTGTCTCTCCCTGTGTGTGAGATGGGATTGAATTGTCTCTCCCTGTGTGTGAGATGGGATTGAATTGTCTCTCCCTGTGTGAGATGGGATTGAATTGTCTCTCCCTGTGTGTGAGATGGGATTGAATTGTCTCTCCCTGTGTGTGAGATGGGATTGAATTGTCTCTCCCTGTGTGAGATGGGATTGAATTGTCTCTCCCTGTGTGTGAGATGGGATTGAATTGTCTCTCCCTGTGTGTGAGATGGGATTGAATTGTCTCTCCCTGTGTGTGAGATGGGATTGAATTGTCTCTCCCTGTGTGTGTGATGGGATTGAATTGTCTCCCCCTGTGTGTGAGATGGGATTGAATTGTCTCTCCCTGTGTGTGAGATGGGATTGAATTGTCTCCCCCTGTGTGTGAGATGGGATTGAATTGTCTCTCCCTGTGTGTGAGATGGGATTGAATTGTCTCTCCCTGTGTGTGAGATGGGATTGAATTGTCTCTCCCTGTGTGTGAGATGGGATTGAATTGTCTCCCCCTGTGTGTGAGATGGGATTGAATTGTCTCCCCCTGTGTGTGAGATGGGATTGAATTGTCTCTCCCTGTGTGAGATGGGATTGAATTGTCTCTCCCTGTGTGTGAGATGGGATTGAATTGTCTCTCCCTGTGTGTGAGATGGGATTGAATTGTCTCCCCCTGTGTGTGAGATGGGATTGAATTGTCTCTCCCTGTGTGAGATGGGATTGAATTGTCTCTCCCTGTGTGTGAGATGGGATTGAATTGTCTCTCCCTGTGTGTGAGATGGGATTGAATTGTCTCCCTGTGTGTGAGATGGGATTGAATTGTCTCTCCCTGTGTGAGATGGGATTGAATTGTCTCTCCCTGTGTGTGAGATGGGATTGAATTGTCTCTCCCTGTGTGTGAGATGGGATTGAATTGTCTCCCTGTGTGTGAGATGGGATTGAATTGTCTCCCTGTGTGTGAGATGGGATTGAATTGTCTCTCCCTGTGTGTGAGATGGGATTGAATTGTCTCCGTGTGTGAGATGGGATTGAATTGTCTCCCTGTGTGTGAGATGGGATTGAATTGTCTCTCCCTGTGTGTGTGATGGGATTGAATTGTCTCTCCCTGTGTGTGAGATGGGATTGAATTGTCTCTCCCTGTGTGTGAGATGGGATTGAATTGTCTCTCCCTGTGTGTGTGATGGGATTGAATTGTCTCTCCCTGTGTGTGAGATGGGATTGAATTGTCTCTCCCTGTGTGTGAGATGGGATTGAATTGTCTCTCCCTGTGTGTGAGATGGGATTGAATTGTCTCTCCCTGTGTGTGAGATGGGATTGAATTGTCTCCCCTGTGTGTGAGATGGGATTGAATTGTCTCTCCCTGTGTGTGAGATGGGATTGAATTGTCTCTCCCTGTGTGTGAGATGGGATTGAATTGTCTCTCCCTGTGTGTGAGATGGGATTGAATTGTCTCTCCCTGTGTGTGAGATGGGATTGAATTGTCTCTCCCTGTGTGTGAGATGGGATTGAATTGTCTCCCTGTGTGTGAGATGGGATTGAATTGTCTCTCCCTGTGTGTGAGATGGGATTGAATTGTCTCTCCCTGTGTGTGAGATGGGATTGAATTGTCTCTCCCTGTGTGTGAGATGGGATTGAATTGTCTCTCCCTGTGTGTGAGATGGGATTGAATTGTCTCCCCCTGTGTGTGAGATGGGATTGAATTGTCTCTCCCTGTGTGTGTGATGGGATTGAATTGTCTCTCCCTGTGTGAGATGGGATTGAATTGTCTCTCCCTGTGTGTGAGATGGGATTGAATTGTCTCTCCCTGTGTGTGAGATGGGATTGAATTGTCTCCCCTGTGTGTGAGATGGGATTGAATTGTCTCTCCCTGTGTGTGTGATGGGATTGAATTGTCTCTCCCTGTGTGTGATGGGATTGAATTGTCTCTCCCTGTGTGTGAGATGGGATTGAATTGTCTCTCCCTGTGTGTGTGATGGGATTGAATTGTCTCTCCCTGTGTGTGAGATGGGATTGAATTGTCTCTCCCTGTGTGTGTGATGGGATTGAATTGTCTCTCCCTGTGTGTGTGATGGGATTGAATTGTCTCTCCCTGTGTGTGAGATGGGATTGAATTGTCTCCCCCTGTGTGTGAGATGGGATTGAATTGTCTCCCTGTGTGTGAGATGGGATTGAATTGTCTCTCCCTGTGTGTGAGATGGGATTGAATTGTCTCTCCCTGTGTGTGAGATGGGATTGAATTGTCTCCCTGTGTGTGAGATGGGATTGAATTGTCTCTCCCTGTGTGTGAGATGGGATTGAATTGTCTCTCCCTGTGTGTGTGATGGGATTGAATTGTCTCCCTGTGTGTGAGATGGGATTGAATTGTCTCTCCCTGTGTGTGATGGGATTGAATTGTCTCTCCCTGTGTGTGAGATGGGATTGAATTGTCTCTCCCTGTGTGAGATGGGATTGAATTGTCTCTCCCTGTGTGTGAGATGGATTGAATTGTCTCTCCCTGTGTGTGAGATGGGATTGAATTGTCTCTCCCTGTGTGTGAGATGGGATTGAATTGTCTCTCCCTGTGTGTGAGATGGGATTGAATTGTCTCTCCCTGTGTGTGAGATGGGATTGAATTGTCTCTCCCTGTGTGTGAGATGGGATTGAATTGTCTCTCCCTGTGTGTGAGATGGGATTGAATTGTCTCTCCCTGTGTGTGAGATGGGATTGAATTGTCTCTCCCTGTGTGTGAGATGGGATTGAATTGTCTCTCCCTGTGTGTGAGATGGGATTGAATTGTCTCTCCCTGTGTGTGAGATGGGATTGAATTGTCTCTCCCTGTGTGTGAGATGGGATTGAATTGTCTCTCCCTGTGTGTGAGATGGGATTGAATTGTCTCCCTGTGTGTGTGAGATGGGATTGAATTGTCTCTCCCTGTGTGTGAGATGGGATTGAATTGTCTCTCCCTGTGTGTGAGATGGGATTGAATTGTCTCTCCCTGTGTGTGAGATGGGATTGAATTGTCTCTCCCTGTGTGTGAGATGGGATTGAATTGTCTCTCCCTGTGTGTGAGATGGGATTGAATTGTCTCTCCCTGTGTGTGAGATGGGATTGAATTGTCTCTCCCTGTGTGTGAGATGGGATTGAATTGTCTCTCCCTGTGTGTGAGATGGGATTGAATTGTCTCTCCCTGTGTGTGAGATGGGATTGAATTGTCTCTCCCTGTGTGTGAGATGGGATTGAATTGTCTCTCCCTGTGTGTGAGATGGGATTGAATTGTCTCCCTGTGTGTGAGATGGGATTGAATTGTCTCTCCCTGTGTGTGAGATGGGATTGAATTGTCTCTCCCTGTGTGTGTGATGGGATTGAATTGTCTCCCCCTGTGTGTGAGATGGGATTGAATTGTCTCTCCCTGTGTGTGAGATGGGATTGAATTGTCTCTCCCTGTGTGAGATGGGATTGAATTGTCTCTCCCTGTGTGTGTGATGGGATTGAATTGTCTCTCCCTGTGTGAGATGGGATTGAATTGTCTCTCCCTGTGTGTGAGATGGGATTGAATTGTCTCTCCCTGTGTGTGAGATGGGATTGAATTGTCTCCCTGTGTGTGAGATGGGATTGAATTGTCTCCCTGTGTGTGAGATGGGATTGAATTGTCTCCCTGTGTGAGATGGGATTGAATTGTCTCTCCCTGTGTGTGAGATGGGATTGAATTGTCTCCCCTGTGTGTGAGATGGATTGAATTGTCTCTCCCTGTGTGTGAGATGGGATTGAATTGTCTCTCTCTGTGTGTGAGATGGGATTGAATTGTCTCTCCCTGTGTGTGAGATGGGATTGAATTGTCTCTCCCTGTGTGTGAGATGGGATTGAATTGTCTCCCTGTGTGTGTGAGATGGGATTGAATTGTCTCTCCCTGTGTGTGAGATGGGATTGAATTGTCTCTCCCTGTGTGTGAGATGGGATTGAATTGTCTCCCCCTGTGTGTGAGATGGGATTGAATTGTCTCTCCCTGTGTGTGAGATGGGATTGAATTGTCTCTCCCTGTGTGTGTGTGATGGGATTGAATTGTCTCTCCTGTGTGTGAGATGGGATTGAATTGTCTCTCCCTGTGTGTGTGAGATGGGATTGAATTGTCTCCCTGTGTGTGAGATGGGATTGAATTGTCTCCCTGTGTGTGAGATGGGATTGAATTGTCTCCCCCTGTGTGTGAGATGGGATTGAATTGTCTCTCCCTGTGTGTGAGATGGGATTGAATTGTCTCTCTCTGTGTGTGAGATGGGATTGAATTGTCTCTCCCTGTGTGTGAGATGGGATTGAATTGTCTCTCCCTGTGTGTGAGATGGGATTGAATTGTCTCCCTGTGTGTGTGAGATGGGATTGAATTGTCTCTCCCTGTGTGTGAGATGGGATTGAATTGTCTCTCCCTGTGTGTGAGATGGGATTGAATTGTCTCCCCCTGTGTGTGAGATGGGATTGAATTGTCTCTCCCTGTGTGTGAGATGGGATTGAATTGTCTCTCCCTGTGTGTGTGTGATGGGATTGAATTGTCTCTCCCTGTGTGTGTGAGATGGGATTGAATTGTCTCTCCCTGTGTGTGTGAGATGGGATTGAATTGTCTCGCCCTGTGTGTGAGATGGGATTGAATTGTCTCGCCCTGTGTGTGAGATGGGATTGAATTGTCTCCCCCTGTGTGTGAGATGGGATTGAATTGTCTCCCTGTGTGTGTGAGATGGGATTGAATTGTCTCTCCCTGTGTGTGAGATGGGATTGAATTGTCTCTCCCTGTGTGTGAGATGGGATTGAATTGTCTCCCCTGTGTGTGACATGGGATTGAATTGTCTCCCTGTGTGTGTGAGATGGGATTGAATTGTCTCTCCCTGTGTGTGAGATGGGATTGAATTGTCTCCCTGTGAGATGGGATTGAATTGTCTCCCTGTGTGTGAGATGGGATTGAATTGTCTCTCCCTGTGTGTGAGATGGGATTGAATTGTCTCTCCCTGTGTGTGAGATGGGATTGAATTGTCTCCCCCTGTGTGTGAGATGGGATTGAATTGTCTCTCCCTGTGTGTGAGATGGGATTGAATTGTCTCTCCCTGTGTGTGTGAGATGGGATTGAATTGTCTCGCCCTGTGTGTGAGATGGGATTGAATTGTCTCTCCCTGTGTGTGAGATGGGATTGAATTGTCTCTCCCTGTGTATGTGATGGGATTGAATTGTCTCTCCCTGTGTGTGAGATGGGATTGAATTGTCTCTCCCTGTGTGTGAGATGGGATTGAATTGTCTCTCCCTGTGTGTGAGATGGGATTGAATTGTCTCTCCCTGTGTGTGAGATGGGATTGAATTGTCTCTCCCTGTGTATGTGATGGGATTGAATTGTCTCTCCCTGTGTGTGAGATGGGATTGAATTGTCTCTCCCTGTGTGTGAGATGGATTGAATTGTCTCTCCCTGTGTGTGAGATGGGATTGAATTGTCTCCCCCTGTGTGTGAGATGGGATTGAATTGTCTCCCTGTGTGTGAGATGGGATTGAATTGTCTCTCCCTGTGTGTGAGATGGGATTGAATTGTCTCTCCCTGTGTGTGAGATGGGATTGAATTGTCTCCCCCTGTGTGTGAGATGGGATTGAATTGTCTCCCTGTGTGTGAGATGGGATTGAATTGTCTCTCCCTGTGTGTGAGATGGGATTGAATTGTCTCTCCCTGTGTGTGTGATGGGATTGAATTGTCTCCCTGTGTGTGAGATGGGATTGAATTGTCTCTCCCTGTGTGTGTGATGGGATTGAATTGTCTCCGTGTGTGTGAGATGGGATTGAATTGTCTCCCTGTGTGTGAGATGGGATTGAATTGTCTCCCTGTGTGTGAGATGGGATTGAATTGTCTCCCCTGTGTGTGAGATGGGATTGAATTGTCTCTCCCTGTGTGTGAGATGGGATTGAATTGTCTCTCCCTGTGTGTGAGATGGGATTGAATTGTCTCCCTGTGTGTGAGATGGGATTGAATTGTCTCTCCCTGTGTGTGAGATGGGATTGAATTGTCTCTCCCTGTGTGTGAGATGGGATTGAATTGTCTCTCCCTGTGTGTGAGATGGGATTGAATTGTCTCCCCCTGTGTGTGAGATGGGATTGAATTGTCTCTCCCTGTGTGTGAGATGGGATTGAATTGTCTCCCCCTGTGTGTGAGATGGGATTGAATTGTCTCTCCCTGTGTGTGAGATGGGATTGAATTGTCTCCCCCTGTGTGTGAGATGGGATTGAATTGTCTCTCCCTGTGTGTGAGATGGGATTGAATTGTCTCCCCTGTGTGTGAGATGGATTGAATTGTCTCTCCCTGTGTGTGAGATGGGATTGAATTGTCCTCTCCCTGTGTGAGATGGGATTGAATTGTCTCTCTCTGTGTGTGAGATGGGATTGAATTGTCTCTCCCTGTGTGTGAGATGGGATTGAATTGTCTCTCCCTGTGTGTGAGATGGGATTGAATTGTCTCTCCTGTGTGTGAGATGGGATTGAATTGTCTCTCCCTGTGTGTGAGATGGGATTGAATTGTCTCTCCCTGTGTGTGAGATGGGATTGAATTGTCTCTCCCTGTGTGTGAGATGGGATTGAATTGTCTCTCCCTGTGTGTGAGATGGGATTGAATTGTCTCTCCCTGTGTGTGAGATGGGATTGAATTGTCTCTCCCTGTGTGTGAGATGGGATTGAATTGTCTCCCTGTGTGTGAGATGGGATTGAATTGTCTCTCCCTGTGTGTGTGAGATGGGATTGAATTGTCTCTCCCTGTGTGTGAGATGGGATTGAATTGTCTCTCCCTGTGTGTGTGAGATGGGATTGAATTGTCTCTCCCTGTGTGTGAGATGGGATTGAATTCTCTCCGTGTGTGAGATGGGATTGAATTGTCTCCCTGTGTGTGTGATGGGATTGAATTGTCTCTCCCTGTGTGTGAGATGGGATTGAATTGTCTCTCCCTGTGTGTGAGATGGGATTGAATTGTCTCTCCCTGTGTGTGAGATGGGATTGAATTGTCTCTCCCTGTGTGTGAGATGGGATTGAATTGTCTCTCCCTGTGTGTGAGTTGGGATTGAATTGTCTCTCCCTGTGTGTGAGATGGGATTGAATTGTCTCTCCCTGTGTGTGAGATGGGATTGAATTGTCTCCCTGTGTGTGAGATGGGATTGAATTGTCTCCCTGTGTGAGATGGGATTGAATTGTCTCTCCCTGTGTGAGATGGGATTGAATTGTCTCGCCCTGTGTGTGAGATGGGATTGAATTCTCTCTCCCTGTGTGTGAGATGGGATTGAATTCTCTCTCCCTGTGTGAGATGGGATTGAATTGTCTCTCCCTGTGTGTGATGGGATTGAATTGTCTCCCTGTGTGTGAGATGGGATTGAATTGTCTCTCCCTGTGTGTGAGATGGGATTGAATTGTCTCTCCCTGTGTGAGATGGGATTGAATTGTCTCTCCCTGTGTGTGAGATGGGATTGAATTGTCTCCCTGTGTGAGATGGGATTGAATTGTCTCTCACACTGTGTGTGAGATGGATTGAATCTGTCTCTCCCTGTGTGTGAGATGGGATTGAATTGTCTCACCTGTGTGTGAGAGACAATTCAATCCCATCTCACACAGGGAGACAATTCAATCCCATCTCACACACAGGGAGAGACAATTCAATCCCATCTCACACAGGGAGAGACAATTCAATCCCATCTCACACACAGGGAGAGACAATTCAATCCCATCTCACACACAGGGAGACAATTCAATCCCATCACACACAGGGAGAGACAATTCAATCCCATCTCACACAGGGAGAGAGAATTCAATCCCATCTCACACACAGGGAGAGAGAATTCAATCCCATCTCACACACAGGGCGAGACAATTCAATCCCATCTCACACAGGGAGAGACAATTCAATCCCATCTCACACAGGGAGACAATTCAATCCCATCTCACACACAGGGAGACAATTCAATCCCATCTCACACACAGGGAGAGACAATTCAATCCCATCTCACACACAGGGAGAGACAATTCAATCCCAACTCACACACAGGGAGAGACAATTCAATCCCATCTCACACACAGGGAGAGACAATTCAATCCCATCTCACACACAGGGAGAGACAATTCAATCCCATCTCACACACAGGGAGAGACAATTCAATCCCATCTCACACACAGGGAGAGACAATTCAATCCCATCACACACACAGGGAGACAATTCAATCCCATCTCACACACGGAGAGAATTCAATCCCATCTCACACACAGGGAGAGACAATTCAATCCCATCTCACACACACAGGAGAGACAATTCAATCCCATCTCACACACAGGGAGAGACAATTCAATCCCATCTCACACACACAGGGAGAGACAATTCAATCCCATCTCACACACACAGGGAGACAATTCAATCCCATCTCACACACAGGGAGAGACAATTCAATCCCATCTCACACACAGGGAGAGACAATTCAATCCCATCTCACACACAGGGAGAGACAATTCAATCCCATCTCACACACAGGGAGAGACAATTCAATCCCATCTCACACACAGGGAGAGACAATTCAATCCCATCTCACACACAGGGAGAGACAATTCAATCCCATCTCACACACACAGGGAGAGACAATTCAATCCCATCTCACACACAGGGAGAGACAATTCAATCCCATCTCACACACAGGGAGAGACAATTCAATCCCATCTCACACACAGAGAGAGACAATTCAATCCCATCTCACACAGGGAGAGACAATTCAATCCCATCTCACACACAGGGAGAGACAATTCAATCCCATCTCACACACAGGGGGAGACAATTCAATCCCATCTCACACACAGGGAGAGACAATTCAATCCCATCTCACACACAGGGGGAGACAATTCAATCCCATCTCACACACAGGGAGAGACAATTCAATCCCATCTCACACACAGGGGGAGACAATTCAATCCCATCTCACACACAGGGAGAGACAATTCAATCCCATCTCACACACAGGGGGAGACAATTCAATCCATCTCACACACAGGGAGAGACAATTCAATCCCATCTCACACACAGGGAGAGACAATTCAATCCCATCTCACACACAGGGAGAGACAATTCAATCCCATCTCACACACACAGGGAGACAATTCAATCCCATCTCACACACAGGGAGAGACAATTCAATCCCATCTCACACACAGGGAGAGACAATTCAATCCCATCTCACACACACAGGGAGACAATTCAATCCCATCTCACACACAGGGAGACAATTCAATCCCATCTCACACACAGGGAGACAATTCAATCCCATCTCACACACACGGAGACAATTCAATCCCATCACACACACAGAGAGAGACAATTCAATCCCATCTCACACACAGGGAGACAATTCAATCCCATCACACACACAGGGAGAGACAATTCAATCCCATCTCACACACAGGGAGAGACAATTCAATCCCATCTCACACACAGGGAGACAATTCAATCCCATCTCACACACAGGGGGAGACAATTCAATCCCATCTCACACACAGGGAGAGACAATTCAATCCCATCTCACACACAGGGAGAGACAATTCAATCCCATCTCACACACAGGGGAGACAATTCAATCCCATCTCACACACAGGGGGAGACAATTCAATCCCATCTCACACACAGGGAGAGACAATTCAATCCCATCTCACACACAGGGAGAGACAATTCAATCCCATCTCACACACAGGGAGAGACAATTCAATCCCATCACATACACAGGGAGAGACAATTCAATCCCATCTCACACACAGGGAGAGACAATTCAATCCCATCTCACACACAGGGAGAGACAATTCAATCCCATCTCACACACAGGGAGAGACAATTCAATCCCATCTCACACACAGGGAGAGACAATTCAATCCCATCACATACACAGGGAGAGACAATTCAATCCCATCTCACACACAGGGAGAGACAATTCAATCCCATCTCACACACAGGGCGAGACAATTCAATCCCATCTCACACACACAGGGAGAGACAATTCAATCCCATCTCACACACAGGGAGAGACAATTCAATCCCATCTCACACACAGGGGAGACAATTCAATCCATCTCACACACAGGGAGAGACAATTCAATCCCATCTCACACACAGGGAGAGACAATTCAATCCCATCTCACACACAGGGAGACAATTCAATCCCATCTCACAGGGAGACAATTCAATCCCATCTCACACACAGGGAGAGACAATTCAATCCCATCTCACACACACAGGGAGACAATTCAATCCCATGTCACACACAGGGGGAGACAATTCAATCCCATCTCACACACAGGGAGAGACAATTCAATCCCATCTCACACACAGGGAGAGACAATTCAATCCCATCTCACACACACAGGGAGACAATTCAATCCATCTCACACACAGGGGGAGACAATTCAATCCCATCTCACACACAGGGCGAGACAATTCAATCCCATCTCACACACAGGGCGAGACAATTCAATCCCATCTCACACACACAGGGAGAGACAATTCAATCCCATCTCACACACAGGGAGAGACAATTCAATCCCATCACACACACACAGGGAGAGACAATTCAATCCCATCTCACACACAGGGAGAGACAATTCAATCCCATCTCACACACAGGGGGAGACAATTCAATCCCATCTCACACACAGGGAGAGACAATTCAATCCCATCTCACACACAGGGAGAGACAATTCAATCCCATCTCACACACACAGGGAGACAATTCAATCCCATCTCACACACAGGGAGAGACAATTCAATCCCATCTCACACACAGGGAGAGACAATTCAATCCCATCTCACACACAGGAGAGAGACAATTCAATCCCATCTCACACACAGGGAGAGACAATTCAATCCCATCTCACACACAGGGGGAGACAATTCAATCCATCTCACACACAGGGAGACAATTCAATCCCATCTCACACACAGGGAGACAATTCAATCCCATCTCACACACACAGGGAGAGACAATTCAATCCCATCTCACACACAGGGAGAGACAATTCAATCCCATCACACACACACAGGGAGAGACAATTCAATCCCATCTCACACACAGGGAGAGACAATTCAATCCCATCTCACACACAGGGGGAGACAATTCAATCCCATCTCACACACAGGGAGAGACAATTCAATCCCATCTCACACACAGGGAGAGACAATTCAATCCCATCTCACACACACAGGGAGACAATTCAATCCCATCTCACACACAGGGAGAGACAATTCAATCCCATCTCACACACAGGGAGAGACAATTCAATCCCATCTCACACACAGAGAGAGACAATTCAATCCCATCTCACACACAGGGAGAGACAATTCAATCCCATCTCACACACAGGGGGAGACAATTCAATCCCATCTCACACACAGGGAGAGACAATTCAATCCCATCTCACACAGGGAGACAATTCAATCCCATCTCACACACAGGGAGACAATTCAATCCCATCTCACACACAGGGAGACAATTCAATCCCATCTCACACACAGGGAGAGACAATTCAATCCCATCTCACACACAGGGAGAGACAATTCAATCCCATCTCACACAGGGAGAGACAATTCAATCCCATCACACACACAGGGAGAGACAATTCAATCCCATCTCACACAGGGAGAGACAATTCAATCCCATCTCACACACAGGGAGAGACAATTCAATCCCATCTCACACACAGGGGGAGACAATTCAATCCCATCACACACACAGGGAGAGACAATTCAATCCCATCTCACACACAGGGAGAGACAATTCAATCCCATCTCACACACAGGGAGACAATTCAATCCCATCTCACACACAGGGAGAGACAATTCAATCCATCTCACACACAGGGAGAGACAATTCAATCCCATCTCACACACAGGGAGAGACAATTCAATCCCATCTCACACACAGGGAGAGACAATTCAATCCATCTCACACACAGGGAGAGACAATTCAATCCCATCTCACACACAGGGAGAGACAATTCAATCCCATCTCACACACAGGGAGAGACAATTCAATCCCATCTCACACACAGGGAGAGACAATTCAATCCCATCTCACACACAGGGAGAGACAATTCAATCCCATCTCACACACAGGGAGAGACAATTCAATCCCATCTCACACACAGGGAGAGACAATTCAATCCCATCTCACACACACAGGGAGACAATTCAATCCCATCTCGACACACAGGGAGAGACAATTCAATCCCATCTCACACACAGGGAGAGACAATTCAATCCCATCTCACACAGGGAGAGACAATTCAATCCCATCTCACACACAGGGAGAGACAATTCAATCCCATCTCACACACAGGGAGAGACAATTCAATCCCATCTCACACACAGGGAGAGACAATTCAATCCCATCTCACACACAGGGAGAGACAATTCAATCCCATCTCACACACAGGGAGAGACAATTCAATCCCATCTCACACACAGGGAGAGACAATTCAATCCCATCTCACACACAGGGAGAGACAATTCAATCCCATCTCACACACAGGGAGAGACAATTCAATCCCATCTCACACACAGGGAGAGACAATTCAATCCCATCTCACACACAGGGAGAGACAATTCAATCCCATCTCACACAGGGAGAGACAATTCAATCCCATCTCACACACAGGGAGAGACAATTCAATCCCATCTCACACACAGGGAGAGACAATTCAATCCCATCTCACACACAGGGAGACAATTCAATCCCATCACACACACAGGGAGAGACAATTCAATCCCATCTCACACACAGGGAGAGACAATTCAATCCCATCTCACACACAGGGAGACAATTCAATCCCATCTCACACACAGGGAGAGACAATTCAATCCCATCTCACACACAGGGAGAGACAATTCAATCCCATCTCACACACAGGGAGACAATTCAATCCCATCTCACACACAGGGAGAGACAATTCAATCCCATCTCACACACAGGGAGAGACAATTCAATCCCATCACACACACAGGGAGAGACAATTCAATCCCATCTCACACACAGGGAGAGACAATTCAATCCCATCTCACACACAGGGAGAGACAATTCAATCCCATCACACACACAGGGAGAGACAATTCAATCCCATCTCACACACAGGGAGAGACAATTCAATCCCATCACACACAGGGAGAGACAATTCAATCCCATCTCACACACAGGGAGAGACAATTCAATCCCATCTCACACACAGGGAGAGACAATTCAATCCCATCTCACACACAGGGAGAGACAATTCAATCCCATCTCACACACAGGGAGAGACAATTCAATCCCATCTCACACAGGGAGAGACAATTCAATCCCATCTCACACACAGGGAGAGACAATTCAATCCCATCTCACACACAGGGGAGACAATTCAATCCCATCTCACACACAGGGAGAGACAATTCAATCCCATCTCACACACAGGGAGAGACAATTCAATCCCATCTCACACACAGGGAGAGACAATTCAATCCCATCTCACACACAGGGAGAGACAATTCAATCCCATCTCACACACAGGGAGACAATTCAATCCCATCTCACACACAGGGAGAGACAATTCAATCCCATCTCACACACAGGGAGAGACAATTCAATCCCATCTCACACACAGGGAGAGACAATTCAATCCATCTCACACACAGGGAGAGACAATTCAATCCCATCTCACACACAGGGAGAGACAATTCAATCCCATCTCACACACAGGGGGAGACAATTCAATCCCATCTCACACACAGGGAGAGACAATTCAATCCCATCTCACACACAGGGAGAGACAATTCAATCCCATCTCACACACAGGGAGAGACAATTCAATCCATCTCACACACAGGGAGAGACAATTCAATCCCATCACACACAGGGAGAGACAATTCAATCCCATCTCACACACAGGGAGAGACAATTCAATCCCATCTCACACACAGGGAGAGACAATTCAATCCCATCACACACACAGGGAGAGACAATTCAATCCCATCTCACACACAGGGAGACAATTCAATCCCATCTCACACACGGAGACAATTCAATCCCATCTCACACACAGGGAGAGACAATTCAATCCCATCTCACACACAGGAGAGACAATTCAATCCCATCTCACACACAGGGAGACAATTCAATCCATCTCACACACAGGGAGAGACAATTCAATCCCATCTCACACACAGGGAGAGACAATTCAATCCATCTCACACAGGGAGAGACAATTCAATCCCATCTCACACACAGGGAGACAATTCAATCCCATCTCACACACAGGGAGAGACAATTCAATCCCATCTCACACACAGGGAGAGACAATTCAATCCCATCTCACACAGGGAGAGACAATTCAATCCCATCTCACACACAGGGGAGACAATTCAATCCCATCTCACACACAGGGAGAGACAATTCAATCCCATCTCACACACAGGGAGAGACAATTCAATCCCATCTCACACAGGGAGAGACAATTCAATCCCATCTCACACACAGGGGAGACAATTCAATCCCATCTCACACACAGGGGAGACAATTCAATCCCATCTCACACACAGGGAGAGACAATTCAATCCCATCTCACACACAGGGAGAGACAATTCAATCCCATCTCACACACAGGGAGAGACAATTCAATCCCATCTCACACACAGGGAGAGACAATTCAATCCCATCTCACACACAGGGAGAGACAATTCAATCCCATCTCACACACAGGGAGAGACAATTCAATCCCATCACACACACAGGGAGAGACAATTCAATCCCATCTCACACACAGGGAGAGACAATTCAATCCCATCTCACACACAGGGAGAGACAATTCAATCCCATCTCACACACAGGGAGAGACAATTCAATCCCATCTCACACAGGGAGAGACAATTCAATCCCATCTCACACACAGGGAGAGACAATTCAATCCCATCTCACACACAGGGAGAGACAATTCAATCCCATCTCACACAGGGAGAGACAATTCAATCCCATCTCACACACAGGGAGAGACAATTCAATCCCATCTCACACACAGGGAGAGACAATTCAATCCCATCTCACACAGGGAGAGACAATTCAATCCCATCTCACACACAGGAGAGACAATTCAATCCCATCTCACACACAGGGAGAGACAATTCAATCCCATCTCACACACAGGGAGAGACAATTCAATCCCATCTCACACACAGGGAGAGACAATTCAATCCCATCTCACACACAGGGAGAGACAATTCAATCCCATCTCACACACAGGGAGAGACAATTCAATCCCATCTCACACACAGGGAGACAATTCAATCCCATCTCACACACAGGGAGAGACAATTCAATCCCATCTCACACACAGGGAGAGACAATTCAATCCCATCTCACACACAGGGAGACAATTCAATCCCATCTCACACAGGGAGAGACAATTCAATCCCATCTCACACACAGGGAGAGACAATTCAATCCCATCTCACACACAGGGAGAGACAATTCAATCCCATCTCACACACACAGGGAGACAATTCAATCCCATCTCACACAGGGAGAGACAATTCAATCCCATCTCACACACAGGGAGAGACAATTCAATCCCATCTCACACACAGGGAGAGACAATTCAATCCCATCTCACACACACAGGGAGACAATTCAATCCCATCTCACACAGGGAGAGACAATTCAATCCCATCTCACACACAGGGAGAGACAATTCAATCCCATCTCACACAGGGAGAGACAATTCAATCCCATCTCACACACAGGGAGACAATTCAATCCCATCTCAACACAGGGAGAGACAATTCAATCCCATCTCACACACAGGGAGAGACAATTCAATCCCATCTCACACACAGGGAGACAATTCAATCCCATCTCACACACAGGGAGAGACAATTCAATCCCATCTCACACAGGGAGAGACAATTCAATCCCATCTCACACACACAGGGAGAGACAATTCAATCCCATCTCACACAGGGAGAGACAATTCAATCCCATCTCACACACAGGGAGACAATTCAATCCCATCTCACACACGGGAGACAATTCAATCCCATCTCACACAGGGAGAGACAATTCAATCCCATCTCACACACAGGGAGACAATTCAATCCCATCTCACACAGGGAGAGACAATTCAATCCCATCTCACACACAGGGAGAGACAATTCAATCCCATCTCACACACAGGGAGAGACAATTCAATCCCATCTCACACACAGGGAGAGACAATTCAATCCCATCACACACACAGGGAGACAATTCAATCCCATCTCACACAGGGAGAGACAATTCAATCCCATCTCACACACAGGGAGAGACAATTCAATCCCATCTCACACACAGGGAGAGACAATTCAATCCCATCACACACAGGGAGACAATTCAATCCCATCTCACACAGGGAGAGACAATTCAATCCCATCTCACACACAGGGAGAGACAATTCAATCCCATCACACACAGGGAGACAATTCAATCCCATCTCACACAGGGAGAGACAATTCAATCCCATCTCACACACAGGGAGACAATTCAATCCCATCACACACACAGGGAGACAATTCAATCCCATCTCACACACAGGGAGAGACAATTCAATCCCATCTCACACACAGGGAGAGACAATTCAATCCCATCTCACACACAGGGAGACAATTCAATCCCATCTCACACACAGGAGAGACAATTCAATCCCATCTCACACACAGGGAGAGACAATTCAATCCCATCTCACACACAGGGAGACAATTCAATCCCATCTCACACACAGGGAGAGACAATTCAATCCCATCTCACACACAGGGAGACAATTCAATCCCATCTCACACACAGGGAGAGACAATTCAATCCCATCACACACAGGGAGAGACAATTCAATCCCATCTCACACACAGGGAGAGACAATTCAATCCCATCTCACACACAGGGAGAGACAATTCAATCCCATCTCACACAGGAGAGACAATTCAATCCCATCTCACACACAGGGAGAGACAATTCAATCCCATCTCACACACAGGGAGAGACAATTCAATCCCATCTCACACAGGGAGACAATTCAATCCCATCTCACACACAGGGAGAGACAATTCAATCCCATCTCACACACAGGGAGAGACAATTCAATCCCATCTCACACACAGGGAGACAATTCAATCCCATCTCACACAGGGAGAGAATTCAATCCCATCTCACACACAGGGAGAGACAATTCAATCCCATCTCACACACAACAGGGAGAGACAATTCAATCCCATCTCACACAGGGAGACAATTCAATCCCATCTCACACACAGGGAGAGACAATTCAATCCCATCTCACACACAGGGAGAGACAATTCAATCCCATCTCACACACAGGGAGAGACAATTCAATCCCATCTCACACACAGGGAGAGACAATTCAATCCCATCTCACACACAGGGAGACAATTCAATCCCATCTCACACACAGGGAGAGACAATTCAATCCCATCTCACACAGGGAGAGACAATTCAATCCCATCTCACACACAGGGAGAGACAATTCAATCCCATCTCACACACAGGGAGAGACAATTCAATCCCATCTCACACACAGGGAGAGACAATTCAATCCCATCTCACACACAGGGAGAGACAATTCAATCCCATCTCACACACAGGGAGAGACAATTCAATCCCATCTCACACACAGGGAGACAATTCAATCCCATCTCACACACAGGGAGAGACAATTCAATCCCATCTCACACACAGGGAGAGACAATTCAATCCCATCTCACACAGGGAGACAATTCAATCCCATCTCACACACAGGGAGAGACAATTCAATCCCATCTCACACACAGGGAGAGACAATTCAATCCCATCTCACACAGGGAGACAATTCAATCCCATCTCACACACAGGAGAGACAATTCAATCCCATCTCACACACAGGGAGAGACAATTCAATCCCATCTCACACACAGGGAGAGACAATTCAATCCCATCTCACACAGGGAGACAATTCAATCCCATCTCACACACAGGGAGACAATTCAATCCCATCTCACACACAGGGAGAGACAATTCAATCCCATCTCACACAGGGAGAGACAATTCAATCCCATCTCACACACAGGGAGACAATTCAATCCCATCTCACACAGGAGAGACAATTCAATCCCATCTCACACAGGGAGACAATTCAATCCCATCTCACACACAGGGAGAGACAATTCAATCCCATCTCACACAGGGAGACAATTCAATCCCATCTCACACAGGGAGACAATTCAATCCCATCTCACACACAGGGAGAGACAATTCAATCCCATCTCACACACAGGGAGACAATTCAATCCCATCTCACACACAGGGAGAGACAATTCAATCCCATCTCACACACAGGGAGAGACAATTCAATCCCATCTCACACACAGGAGAGACAATTCAATCCCATCTCACACACAGGGAGAGACAATTCAATCCCATCTCACACAGGGAGAGACAATTCAATCCCATCTCACACACAGGGAGAGACAATTCAATCCCATCTCACACACAGGGAGAGACAATTCAATCCCATCTCACACACAGGGAGAGACAATTCAATCCCATCTCACACACAGGGAGAGACAATTCAATCCCATCTCACACACAGGGAGAGACAATTCAATCCCATCTCACACACAGGGAGAGACAATTCAATCCCATCTCACACACAGGGAGAGACAATTCAATCCCATCTCACACACAGGGAGAGACAATTCAATCCCATCTCACACAGGGAGAGAGAATTCAATCCCATCTCACACACAGGGAGAGACAATTCAATCCCATCTCACACACAGGGAGACAATTCAATCCCATCTCACACACAGGGAGAGACAATTCAATCCCATCTCACACACAGGGAGACAATTCAATCCCATCTCACACACAGGGAGAGACAATTCAATCCCATCTCACACACAGGGAGAGACAATTCAATCCCATCTCACACAGGGAGACAATTCAATCCCATCTCACACACAGGGAGAGACAATTCAATCCCATCTCACACACAGGAGAGACAATTCAATCCCATCTCACACACAGGGAGAGACAATTCAATCCCATCTCACACACAGGGAGAGACAATTCAATCCCATCTCACACAGGGAGACAATTCAATCCCATCTCACACACAGGGCGAGACAATTCAATCCCATCTCACACACAGGGAGAGACAATTCAATCCCATCTCACACACAGGGAGAGACAATTCAATCCCATCTCACACACAGGGAGACAATTCAATCCCATCTCACACAGGGAGACAATTCAATCCATCTCACACAGGGAGACAATTCAATCCCATCTCACACACAGGGAGAGACAATTCAATCCCATCTCACACACAGGGAGAGACAATTCAATCCCATCTCACACAGGGAGAGACAATTCAATCCCATCTCACACACAGGGAGAGACAATTCAATCCCATCTCACACACAGGGAGAGACAATTCAATCCCATCTCACACACAGGGAGAGACAATTCAATCCCATCACACACAGGGAGACAATTCAATCCCATCTCACACACAGGGAGACAATTCAATCCCATCTCACACACAGGGAGAGACAATTCAATCCCATCTCACACACAGGGAGAGACAATTCAATCCATCTCACACAGGGAGACAATTCAATCCCATCTCACACAGGGAGACAATTCAATCCCATCTCACACACAGGGAGAGACAATTCAATCCCATCTCACACACAGGGAGAGACAATTCAATCCCATCTCACACACAGGGAGAGACAATTCAATCCCATCTCACACACAGGGAGAGACAATTCAATCCCATCTCACACAGGGAGAGACAATTCAATCCCATCTCACACAGGGAGACAATTCAATCCCATCTCACACACAGGGAGAGACAATTCAATCCCATCTCACACACAGGGAGAGACAATTCAATCCCATCTCACACACAGGGAGAGACAATTCAATCCCATCTCACACACAGGGAGAGACAATTCAATCCCATCTCACACACAGGGAGACAATTCAATCCCATCTCACACAGGGAGAGACAATTCAATCCCATCTCACACACAGGGAGAGACAATTCAATCCATCTCACACAGGGAGACAATTCAATCCCATCTCACACACAGGGAGAGACAATTCAATCCCATCTCACACACAGGGAGAGACAATTCAATCCCATCTCACACACAGGGAGAGACAATTCAATCCCATCTCACACACAGGGAGAGACAATTCAATCCCATCTCACACAGGGAGACAATTCAATCCCATCTCACACACAGGAGAGACAATTCAATCCCATCTCACACACAGGGAGAGACAATTCAATCCCATCTCACACACAGGGAGAGACAATTCAATCCCATCTCACACACAGGGAGAGACAATTCAATCCCATCTCACACAGGGAGACAATTCAATCCCATCTCACACAGGGAGAGACAATTCAATCCCATCTCACACACAGGGAGAGACAATTCAATCCCATCCACACACAGGGAGAGACAATTCAATCCCATCTCACACACAGGGAGAGACAATTCAATCCCATCTCACACACAGGGAGAGACAATTCAATCCCATCTCACACAGGGAGAGACAATTCAATCCCATCTCACACACAGGGAGAGACAATTCAATCCCATCTCACACACAGGGAGACAATTCAATCCCATCTCACACAGGGAGACAATTCAATCCCATCTCACACACAGGGAGAGACAATTCAATCCCATCTCACACACAGGGAGACAATTCAATCCCATCTCACACACAGGGAGAGACAATTCAATCCCATCTCACACACAGGGAGAGACAATTCAATCCATCTCACACACAGGGAGAGACAATTCAATCCCATCTCACACACAGGGAGAGACAATTCAATCCCATCTCACACACAGGGAGAGACAATTCAATCCCATCTCACACAGGGAGAGACAATTCAATCCCATCTCACACAGGGAGACAATTCAATCCCATCTCACACACAGGGAGAGATCAATTCAATCCCATCTCACACACAGGGAGAGACAATTCAATCCCATCTCACACACAGGGAGAGACAATTCAATCCCATCTCACACACAGGGAGAGACATTCAATCCCATCACACACACAGGGAGACAATTCAATCCCATCTCACACAGGGAGAGACAATTCAATCCCATCTCACACACAGGGAGAGACAATTCAATCCCATCTCACACACAGGGAGAGACAATTCAATCCCATCTCACACACAGGGAGAGACAATTCAATCCCATCACACACAGGGAGAGACAATTCAATCCCATCTCACACACAGGGAGAGACAATTCAATCCCATCTCACACAGGGAGACAATTCAATCCCATCTCACACACAGGGAGAGACAATTCAATCCCATCTCACACACAGGGAGAGACAATTCAATCCCATCTCACACACAGGGAGAGACAATTCAATCCCATCTCACACACAGGGAGACAATTCAATCCCATCTCACACACAGGGAGACAATTCAATCCCATCTCACACACAGGGCGACAATTCAATCCCATCACACACACAGGGAGAGACAATTCAATCCCATCTCACACACAGAGAGAGACAATTCAATCCCATCTCACACACAGGGAGAGACAATTCAATCCCATCTCACACACAGGGAGAGACAATTCAATCCCATCACACACAGGGAGAGACAATTCAATCCCATCTCACACACAGGGAGAGACAATTCAATCCCATCGCACACACAGGGAGAGACAATTCAATCCCATCTCACACACAGGGAGAGACAATTCAATCCCATCTCACACACAGGGAGAGAA